>NC_087062.1:62717252-62738959 GCF_963678635.1 Symsagittifera roscoffensis
ACACTATTATATTACAAATAACACTTTAGCTTCAAGGTATCATGGTTCTGTAGCGTAGAGGTAGGGAAGGAGGCTAGCAGCAAATTAAGAGGGTTCGAACCTGGGCAGGGTGAGATTGTTTAATGAACTTTTTGTATAGTAGTTAAAATGCGTCCCCATTATAAATTGAGGCATGTTAGTTGGTAAATTCCTTTTCAAATTGACTGGTACTGCTAATGCGTCATAATTGGCTTGCGTCACTTAGCAATTATGTAGACTCATAATTGGCGTGTGTCACTTAAGAAATTTTGTAGACTCAAAGTTTTAATCATTCAGTTTTTTCCAGTCGCGTTGTTCATTCAAAATTCCGATTCTTCATTTTGGGTTGCTTAATACAAAATACCCAATTAATGTGTGAACCTTGCTTTGAATTAATACTGTATCGTTGCTTTCGTAAGTTTTGTCATTTGAAATTGATTGTGCGATTACAGAGGCAAAGGGAAGGACACCGACCTTATACTAGACAAGTACTTCAATTCTTTCGTGAATGCGCACATCAGAAAAGGTGCCAGTTTGTCTATCAGTTTCGATGATTATTATGACGAAGACGCCGAAGAGTCCCCGGAGGCCTCTAGTCTAGCAGTGCCCTACACTCTGAGGATTCTGAAGCGGGAGGTGGTCTTTGAGAAAACGTTCGATGGAGTCCTAGACTGCACTTTCAATGACTTGTGCGCAAAGGTTAGTCAACTTCGAAGTGAAATCAATTGTGAGCATGTAGCCATTTGAAAAGTTATTTATTTGTATTCCAATAGTCATTACAAAATTTTTTTTGAAATACTTAACTTGGCAAAATTGCAAAATGCAAAACTTGGTTTTATGCTTCCCAATTTATAACATGCAAAATTAGTGTGGATGCCTTCAAGTTTATTACATTCCAAATTATTACATACAAATTGTGTATATTTGTAATTGTTGCCACTCTCGCTGAATCGCATTCGCGATTTAATAGCATACGTTGCTGCTTTAGTTGTGGCTAGTGTTAGTAAATTGTCAAGGGTTTTTACCGTTTTTTTAAATTTCCTGTTATAGCGCTGCTTTTTTGTCGTTTTCTGGCTAGTGTTTCTGTGCCAGCCTCGTTTCTGTGTCTCGTAAAAATAATTCAAGTGTTTTTTTTCTGTTTCCTTGGGTTCATTACACCTTTGGGAGCTGAAAGACACCCTTCTTAAACCAGAAACCGTCCTTAAACTTAGGATTAAACCTAGAATGTTTCTTAAATTTAACTTGTTTTTAAAGAATCGATAAACGTTGAACTCGCGTTATATAGGTCGCGATGATTTTTTTGTTTTTTAAAGGAAAAGTCGTAAAATTCGTTCAGGCTCAAATTTACTTTTTCGCGGTTTGACTTATGATTTCCTTTTAAGTTGGTTCATTTCATTTTTTAAAGGAAAGCAAAGTCCACTTTCGAACAGCAAAAGTGTAAAGGTCGCGAAAAACGTGATCGACTGCTAATTTCGAAAGTGGAATTTAATTTTCAGATTTCCCAGCAGAATAGAAGAATGAAAAAATTACCTATTGATCCAGTTTTATCAAACTGGGCTAATTTTATCGAAAATGGGCCCCTCATAAGAATAAAATCATGTTCTAGAAATTCTAAGAGCTTTAAGGGCATCTTTTTTTCTTTGAAATTCGAAAGATGAGTTTAATTGCGTTCATCTGCTCTTTTTCAGCTGGCGATGTTTTATAAAAGGCAGGCAAATTGCAATTTCAATCAACAAAAGATTAAAAATTACGAAGAACGTGAATAAACTCAGTTTCAAAAATTGAATTCAACTTTATGAGTTTCTAGCTGACAAAAATAAACATGTGTTCTAAATTTTTTAATCCATGTTTTTGGTTTCCTTGTTATATTACATTTTTTAAGCATCTGTATCATTTAGTATCATTTTTTCTCATAGCTTGCCATGCTGTTTGTGATGTATCGCAAGTGGTGCGAATCTCAGCTTCGCCTCTGTTTAAAAGGGTACATAATCTCTTCTTCTAGCTGCAGGTCAAAAAAAGAGTATTGATAGAAGCATCATCATCAAAGTTTAAAAGGATCTCAAAGCTTGCTTTGCGACTATGTGATTATTAATTGTTTTTTGTTCTCTGGTAACGACATTGAGTGATAAAACAATTAGATTTGATTTAGCCGCTGGGAGCTGCTGACTATCTGGCCCTGTGCAAACAGTTTCACACTGTAATTCTGAGAAACATCCCTTTGCTCACTGCATTCAAGAAGACCGAAGCCAGACGCTTCATTACACTCATAGATGCCTTCTACGATACCAAGGTAATACTTCACGAACGATGTAGTGATATCAATTTATTAAAAGTAATGAGCCTAGTGAGTACTTTTTTTATAGGCGTTGGAGATTTTTTTCATGAAAAATTCTTAAAATTTGTTCATTCCCGGTCAGTTCTGATTTTTTCTTGAAATTCAATTTTTTTTGTACAAGTTCAAAAATGGAGATTTCAAAGAAATGGTTCCACTTCACAAATAGCTCCGTAATTTTATCTTTCTAAAATCAACTTTCAGTTTGTATAATTTCCTTTTTATTTTTTTAGCAAAAGTGTATTTTTGTTTATTGACTAGATAAGCGAACTTTTTTTGGAAAACAGCTATTTATATATTTATATACCTGCTTTCAGGTGCGACTTATTTCATCTGGCAGCGGGACAGTGGAAGAAATATTTGCCGGATGTATGTCATCAGATCAATCAGACCTGGACATGACAAGACTGGAGACTCTCGACTCCATACATACACAGCCTGGAGAGAAAATAGAGAACACCAGTATATTCACAGGCGAAGACGAAAAGTTCGCCTCTCAGAGAACTCTCTCTAGACTTCTTCAAATGCAAACCGAAGAGTATTGGAACACTTGTTCAGAACACAGAACAGTTTAATGCTTTTTAATTATTAGAGCACTCTTAAATTGAAGCTAAGTCTATCTTCTAATACTGCAGACTAACATTTTAATGGATAATTTATGATTTCGAAAAACGTTTTCTGTGCTACTTGTCAGGCATTGAGGTCGTTCGGTTTATCGATCACTCACGTAGTGGGAAAGAAATATTGAATTTTTCTCAAATAGTCACTTAAAAATTTTGTTTTGAATTATAATGATCATTCCAACTGTTTTATTCGTTGGCGTGACCATTGGCTTGAAATGTATGACAATTTATCTCATGTGGAAAAGGTTTCAATAGCTTATTGTTCCGACTTTCGATACGAAAGTGACGGAATATTTGTGCTCGGGGTGGGTTTTTTTTTCTTCAGACAAATTTCGACTTTTTAACTAGCCATTTTTAACGGAATTTTTTTTTATCATTCAAAAGATATTGTTGTCCTGAACTTAATTTTGAAAGTATATTTCACCTGTGATCATTTTTCGTAAAGTTATGGGGGTTTAAAGATTGCCATTTTGGCTAAATTGGGACAATTAACGCGCGATATATTTCGCGCTATTAACGCGTAAGCGGAGATTTAATCAGTTTTGAAATTGTTCCAAATTGGTTGAAAGAAGCTTATTTGCCCTAATTGTTTTGTTACAATGAGCGAAATCTATTCTTTCAAACTTAATATGGCGTGTGGGGGGATGATTTCATAAAAAAATTTCAAATTTTAGAAAAAAAAAATTTTCATTTTTTTTCTTATATTTAATTTTTTTATGTTACTACTGCTCGATAAACCTGAAAAGGCAGTCAGAACATTCAGGGCTTTGCCCTGATACGAGCAGTCTTGTTCTATTTAGAAGCTACTTAAGATGATTACAATAAGTTCATTGAGTGTTTTTCCCGCAAATTAAATGAAGTACAGCTAGCCTTTCTTTATTGTCTAATGTGATAGAGCAAAGTATAACAAGACTGCTCGTATCAGGGCGAAGCCTTGAATGTTCCGACTGCCTTTTAAGGTTTATGGAGCAGTAAAAACATTTAAAAATTCAATGAAATAAAACAAAATCAAAAAAAAATTTCTAAAATTTGAAATTTTTTATGAAAATCATCCCCCCACACGCCATACAAAGTACAAAAGGATAGATTTCGCTCCTTGCAACAAACCAATTATGGCACATAAGCTTCTTTTAAACAATTTGGAACGAATTCTTTGACGGATTAACTCTCCGCTTACGCGTTAATAGCGCGAAATATATCGCGCGTTAACTATCCCAAATTGGCCAAAATGGCAATCTTTAAACCCCCGTAACTTTACGAAAAATGATCACATGTGAAATATCTTTTCAAATTTGAGCTCCGGACAACAATACCTTTCGAATGATGTAAAAATTCCGTCAAAAATGGCTAGTTAAAAAATTGAAATTTGTCTGAAGAAAAAAAACCCACACCGAGCACAAATATTCCGTTACTTTCGTATCGAAAGTCGGAACAATAATGATGCGTATAGTTTGTGACCTTTGCTCCTTCTTGCAAAATAAATTTGAAAGGAAATTCTTAAGGTATTGAGTGTATAATCGAAGCGCTTAAGGAGTGTTTTTTTACGTCCCAAGTCGAATCAACAAAGAAGATCTTTCATTGTTCTTTTCGTTTTTTTTTTCAACCTACTGGCGATCATAATTGAAGGCTACATTGTGTGCTACTTGCGCTGCAATTGTCTATTTTTAACGGAGTATCTTGAGTTTACTCGTTTTTCAGCGATCCAGTTATGAAGTGAAACAAGGATAGCCGGTTGCTGTGCAAGTAGCACCGAATTTTCTAACCCTAATCATCAAAAACTTGGCAAAAGTTTTTTGATTTTATACATATTCAATGACCATAGTAAATTGGTTTATTGCGATATATTTTATATTGTCAGCAGAAATTTTGTACGGCGTTTTAAAAAAATTATTTTCCTAGAAGCCGCTAGATAAAATAAAAACCAATTTATGGGAGTAAAACTAAGTTTTCGCGGACTGAAAAACAACTTAAACACCAGAAATAATTAATTCGTTGGTAGCAAAATTGATCGAATAAATAACAAATTAACTCATTCATACACTTTTTTCTAAGTAGTCTTCTGTTATTCTAATGGTAAATTAGCCTGGAAAGCAAATGCTTTTTGACAAAAATATAAGTTGTTTGAATTAATATTTCGCGACCTTTGAAAAACAAAAAGGCTTAGTGATATTTTACTCTACCTCCTCAAATAACCATTTAAAAGTTCTATTTGCGTCTGCAGCTAAAACACTCTGTTTGCAGCTAAAAATCAAAACAGAATCGGAAAAAAAAGAAAATTTTGAAGAAATTTTTCCTCGGGACGCAGGTATTTGTTTTAAAGTACATAATCTAAAAGTTATGCCAGTGTCCATGGCGAGCATCCGTTTGAACATAAAGGGTTCCCGAGTAATACTTTTGAACGAATGCCATTTTCGTCAAATTCATTCGACTTATATTCGGTGTGTGTTCGTTCGTGATGCAGGGCAATCCTTTCGTTTTTTTTTCTTCAAACAAATGCTTTTAAATAGTGATTGAGAGTTGTGTTCTGCAGATAAAAGGAAATGCTTGGAAAAGCTCGAAACAGTATATATGGGGTGCAATTCAATATAAGTATGACCGTTCGTTCATATTTTCAAATACGGCCCTCTTTGTTTTTCAATTAGTGAACATAAATTCCTGACTTAGCGCTTTTTTCTGAATAAACAGATAATTTCATGTATTGTAGATCTTTCGACAACGGTGAATGTTGGTAGAGTGATTAGAAATGGAAAACAGAAGAACAGCCGGCTTGATTAGGGGATTCAATCAGTCTATAAAATTGAAAAGGGACAAGATTTAAGAATTTAGCCACGCGCTGTGTGGATTCACTTTGCCTCAGTTGGATGTATTTTTCTTGCAAACCTTTGAGCAGATTGTTGTGCATCCACGTTATATATTGAAATTTTGATTTGAGGTTGCCCTGTCTTTCTAACTTTGCTTAAGTGAAGCCCAGTTAAGTTTATTTTTAGATTTTTTTCAGATTTAGTTTCAAAAAGACAAAATTGCTCTCAGAACTTGCTATAAGACAAGCAGATTATCAATTTTTCCGTCTCGTTAAAAAAAGTTAAACAGTATTAAGCTAAATTATTGAAAACTTTCAGTTTATAACTGCTTCAAAATACTTTTGTTACATAATTTTAGAGGTAGACATATAATGGAACTCAAGCCAGACCAGTTTTTTTGAGGGTGATAGTCGGATTGTGTCAACTTTTGATTGACATGCTTGAATCTATTTCTTTGAAATATCAAATTAAAAACATAGAACTTTTTTTCTACTCACGCACAATGCCTAGTTTGCACGTACCACCTGTGATGAAAGTATCTCGATGGAGTTAGTTTTCAATCGCATATCATCGCCTGCATAAAACTCCACAATTTAACCAAAATTTATCACAGATGAATTGACTTTATTCCGATGCTTGCAGAGTGCTGGAATATTTGTGCTCGGGTGATTTTTTCTCCAGACAAAATATGACTTGGATCAATTGAGCTCAATAGGTACTTGAGACATGTTTATAACCACTTGAAAATAGTTTGAATGACATGAAATCATAACCATATTCTCCAACGACTATGGAAAGCCAAAATTTACAATGTCAAAGCTCAAAAGTTTCATTCAAATAGAAAAAAGAATCAATAAATCAGGCATAAAAAGCGACTTTTTTCTTTCTTAAAATGACAAAAAGCTTTTGCGTACAATATTAAGATGCTGCGGAGAACCGTTTTTGCTATTCAGATACAAGGCTAGAGCACCAACCCTGGTAAATCGCTTTCCTCGATGAGGTTATGGTCGCCTATACAGAAATTTGCAAAAAAAATCGTAAATTTCGAGTTTTTTTTCAAAATTTTTCACGATACTCATATAAAAAAAACTTCAGTCGGTCAAATGATTGCGTGCTATAAACAGAACAGCCATCTACTTTCGTTTGCTGACGTCTTTTTGAAGAGTTTATTCGTTTTTGCTGGGGGAGATAGCTCAATTGGTCATTACGGGGGGGGGGGGAGATTGCTCAATTGATCCTATGACTTTTATTGTTCCGACTTTCGATACGAAAGTAACGGAATATTTGTGCTCGGGGTGGGTTTTTTTTTCTTCTGACAAATTTCGACTTTTTAACTAGCGGTTTTTGACGCAATTTTTTTTATATTATTCGAAAGCTATTGTTGTCCTGAGCTGGAATTTGAAAAGATATTTCACCTGTGATCATTTTTGGTAAAGTTGTGGGGGTTTAAAGATTGCCATTTTGGCCAATTTGGGACAATTAACGCGCGATATATTTCGCGCTATTAACGCGTAAGCGGAGCTTTAATCCGTCTTGGAAATCGTTCCAAATTGGTCAAGGAAGCTTATATGCCATAATTGATTTGTTAATAGGCGCAAAATCTATCACTTTGTATTTATTATGACGTGTGGGGGGATGTTTTTACATAAAATCTCAAATTTTTTCAAAAAAAATTATTTTTATTTTTTTATTACTTTGAAATTTTTCATCTTATTAATGCTCCATAGACCTTAAAAGGCAGTCGGAACTTTCAGGGCTTCGCCCTGATACGAGCAGTCTTGTTAGCCATCTTTGGACAATTTTTTCCATACTATGTGAAATCAACTGATGCCCAAAGCTCAAAAAAAATCCCCTGCGATCTTTATTCTGAAGTCATGGGGGACTGAGTTTGCGTTTACTCTGATCACTTTTACTTTTTCGAAAATTTCGTGCCTTTTTGTTTTACGGGACAATTGCTTGAGAGTTCCGTGCGTTTATTGCGTAATTTTAACTACTTTTTGTTGCCAAACGCAGTTACGTAACGCTTGAAGGTATTCTTGAGTCAAAAGGCACCAATTTTATGTGGTATACTCTAATTTGTTTAATCAAAAGTCAAACTCAACCATGGAAAGTCAACTTTCCGATCCTAACGCAAAACGAATCCAAAGTCAAACCGATCATAATATACTCTAGTAGACAAAATTAAGCGCAAGTTAAAGATTTTACTCTGTAAAATGTCTATTTTAAATGCACATTTTGGACAATATTTCCTTCGAAATCCAGTAAAACTTTTACTTTGATCGAGAGCAAATGATCAGAGTTACCATCTGTGAAAGTATCAATATTTGGTTTTAATGACTTATCAATGTAATCCGGGTCTGAAAATGCCAACTTTCCTCATCAATACTAAGTTTTGCATTGTAGTGAAATCTTATTTGAATAAGCGGAGTACAAAATTTGTTCATGGAACGTGAAACATTCTCAGCGAGAAAATGGAAACAATTTTTTTAACTAAACTCAGACGTTTGTAACTTATTCACGCGAAGTAAAAAATTAAGCGCAGATGAGGAAAACTGACCTTTTCAGACCCGGATTATTTTGGTAAGTCATTAAAACCAAATACTGATACTTTCACAGATGGTAACTTTGATCATTTGCTCTCGATCAATGTAAAAGTTTTACTGTTTTTCGAAGGAAGTGGTTGTCAAAAATGTACACTGAAAACAGGCGTTTTACAAAGTAAAATACTGAATTTGCGCTTAATTTTTTCCACTAGTGTATGTGGAAATTCTCACCTTCCGTTAAATTTTGCGATGCGGAAGTTATTGAGAAAACGTTGTCTCTTTTTAATCCTTGGAACAGTGATCTTCTTTTACTGTAACCTTTTATTCACTACACAGCCCTCTATCAGCAAGGTCAAAGACTCGTTCCAACCTTCCACCATAGAAATACAAAACTTAGTATGGAAAAAAGGAAACGCTTTTTAAATTAATCTTTGTATAATCAAACTTTCAAACAAAATCTGAAATTTGTTTTAAAAAACATTGATTTTATGTATATTACAACATTGCCTAACTTTTAATGATTTCAATGGGCTTTGTATATCGTGTAAATCATGGCTGATTTTTTTTTTAAACAAGGTTTTTTTTTGCTTTTTTCTTACAATTAAATTCAAATTAAGTCACTAAAAGCTGAGTACTGTAAAACCAATGGTGGTAGGAAAAAAAATTCAGATCGCTACATTTGAATTCGAAACGATCCATTTCAATTTAAGCAGGATCAAAAACTCAGCCCAAAATCCCATGATAGCTCTGCAACCTATTTGCGACAAACTTTTGAGTGCGAGCCATAGTCTGTTGGACATCTCCCTCACGGCCAGGATGACAGCTCACACATTTGACCTGAAGCGACAATTCAAAGACACATTTCCCAGCTGCATGTCATTTTGGACACAAAGGGCATCTTTCTATCAAATAGATCCAATAACAGGGTTGTGAAGTTAAGATCACATAATTCAGGGCAAACAGGGTGGATCTGCTCGCTTTATGGTCGGATTTTTGCAATGGAAGTCCCCTATATTTTTCAATCTTAACAATGATTTCGGGTATGTTTCAATACTTGGTGTTGGACCTTATCCTCTCTCTCTCTCTACTATGGATTTTGGGTTGAGCACTGACTTTGTACTCGAAACCTATGGCATAAACAAAAAACCCATGAGTTCAATAATTTCATGAAAAACGCATATGAGTATAAAACTTTGATTGTTTTTGAGTAAAAAAATTTTACTATCATTGATTGAACATGAAGGTTTAGGTTTGTTTCTGAATTTTGCTCAAAATTAATTTCGAAGATGCTTATTTTCTGGCATGAAACAGAAATGACCATGAACCATTTTTTGATTTTAAATTATTAAAACTGCAAAAAAATTGGTAATATAGGCTTTATAAATGATCATATTTAATTTTGAGATAGGGACCAGTTTGAGTTTATGTAAGTTATATGAGTTTGTTTCTTTCTGTCACGAGACCTGCTGTCGTGACCTTGCGATCTCTATCGTCCGGTACGAGCTGAAACAGAAAGCTGCAGTAAGATTTAGATTTGATGCCTTACAGTTGCTTTGCAATTTAAGTTGAACAACTATTCTTTCTATACTATACAATACACTACCTCAACATGGCGCAGCCAGCGGAAGGAAAAGGAGAGGGAAAAGCCGCTTAATATACTATCTTTCTGGGACGCACGGACGACGGAACCCCCAATCTGCTGGGAGGAGTGGATCATAAAACTCCACTGGAGCATGATAGCAAAATATGACATTGACCCTGATGATTTTTATTTTGCTCGTACGTTAAATGCAGCGGCCATTGCAGCGTTAGCAGAGGATTTAATTGGGAAAAATCGTATCGAGGCGGAGAAGAAGTTGAAGTCTAGCCTATATCTCTGTATTGGAGACGAAGCGCAAGGGATAACTAAAGCCCGAAAACCGGCCGTAAATGTTAAAACGGAAACCCAGTTCGCCCACGGGTATTGGACGAAATGCAAAATGTCTTCAAAGGCGAGCGAAATGTGACACATGAGAGGGGTCTCTTTTATGGAAAAAAGCAGAGGGAGAATGAAACGTTTGGGAAATTCCACGCGCAATCAAGCGCTTTTGTGGGCAGGTGTGATTTTGCTAATGCGGCCGGAAATGTTAGTGATTTTTTTATTATGAACATGCGGGAATCTGATTGCCAAAGAGAACTATCACGGTCAACAAAGTTACCAGAGGAGGTTAATAGGATAGCACTGTCGTATGAGAGAGGTGAACGTGCATATAAATCCTACACCGGAAAACCGGCCTCGTCCGCGCCGCCGATAACCATAAAACAGGAGCCAGTTAAAAGTATCAGAAGGGGACAGGGGTATTTCAGAGGTCGAGCACGCGGGGGACGCGGAGGATATACCCAAAGATCAAGCAGTGGGGGTGGCGGAAATAACCGTAGGTGTTATAATTGTGACGCGCCGAATTTTACTCTCGATCATATTGCGAGTTGTCCTATGGCGGGGAGAATGAATCCACGACGTCAGGATCCAATGACTACATGGTGATGTCGATCAAGAAAAAGGACGTGATGGAACTGAAGATCCCAGGAGCCAGAGTCCAGGTTTAGGTGTCGGTAAAGAAGATGTGGCTGTGGGTGGATAGCGGATCTCCAGTGACGATTTTTAGCATGACGGAGCTGAAAGCAACATTAGGTAAAACTAATATTCAGTTACAACTATCTCAAGATGAGTTTCTGGACTACAATAACAACCGAATACACATACTTGGGAAAATAGCTGTGACGATGGTGTTGAACGGCTGAACAGCTCCAGCGCAAGTGTCAGTAATATCAGGAAATCATCAGTGAATACTTGGGCGCGATCTGATGGGAACCCTAGGCCTGGAGTTAGTGCAAAGAAAGAAAGTGATGGGAATCACGATGAAGGGAGCAGTCAGGAAGAGGAGGAATATGATGAATTACAAACATATTTCTGTAAATTGTACCCAAATTTATTTACCAGAAAAGGGAAAATCCGAAACGCTAAAGTAAGAGCCGATTTCTTTGAAAATCTAAAGCCGATACAACAAAAAGGGCTTCGGGTGCCTATCAGTCTACAGGATAAAGTAGACAAGGAAATTGATCGGTTGATCAAAGAAGGTCATACCATTAAATTACAAGAATGTTCGGATAAGTACTTTGTCTCTCCTATAGTAATCACAGTTAAAAAAAATGGAAGTATAAAATTGGCATTGGAATCAAGAGAATTGAACAAACAGGTACACAAGATTAAGTACCAAATGCCAAACATTGACGAATTAGTAGACGGGATAAGTCAAATAATTGCAGAACGAAAAGCCGGGATGTACATTTTACAACATTGGATTTCACTTACGCATACGGACAAGTATCCTTGGAACAAAAGACTAGCGAGCAATGCAATTTTTCACTAGTCGGCGGAAAATCGACGGGAACATATCGTTTTAAAAACGGTTTTTACAGGCTCACATCAATGCCGGCAGAGTTTCAAAAGTCTTTGATAATTTACTTAAGGAATTTCCTCGGGCAAATGCCTTCATCGACGATACCTTAATTGCGTCCAAGGGAACAAGAGTAGAGCAAATTGCATTAGTGAAAAAAATCTTGAAGAAGTTGGACGTATCAAACGTTTCTTTGAAACTACGGAAATGCGAATTTGCAAAAACCGAATGTGAATGGTTAGGGTTTCGAATTAAGGAAAGTGGCATCGCGCATTAGTCCGGAAAACTCAAGCGGTAGAAGATTTGAAAACCCCAAAATCGAGAAAGCAATTTAAATCTTTAATGGGTGTGATGCACAGTTTGCATAAATGTTTGCCAAAACTCGCTGAAGTTAGCGCACCATTAAGACCATTACTCAGTCAGAACAACGAGTTTGTCTGGACGCCGAATTGCGAGAATGCGTTTCAACAATTGAAATATCTAGTGAAAAACATTGTAGAACTTAGACATTTCGATATTCACCGTGAAACTAGGATAATTGGTGATGCTAGTCACGATGGCATAGGGGCCGTGTTAGAACAGTACATCCCCTCCGGTTGGCATCCAATTTAGTTTGCGTCACAGTATCTTAATATGGCCGAGAAAACGTATTCTGCAAACGAATTAGAATTACTCGCGCTAGTTTGGGCTACGGAACATTTTCGAAACTATATTTATGGACGTTATTTAACAGTTATATCAGATCACAAGGCGTTGCTTACATTATTAAATTCTTCCCAAAAGGAAATAAAACATTCTTTTGTCGGTTAACTCGATGATACGATCGCTTAGTACCATATGATTTCAATGTTGAACATAGGCAGGGGTCGTAAAAAGGAATGGCAGACTATTTGTCTCGGTTTCCATCTGCAGCGGCGCCCGAGACAAGTCATTACAATGAAAGTTTTACAGTAGCGAAAAAAAATGATAAACGATGCATTGAAACCTAAGGACCAGTTAAAGCCTGGGGGTCAAAAAAGTAATCAAATTAGGCAAAATTCGACGTTAGAGGGCGGACGGTCATGTTTCTACTCAAAGAGAAAACTTGTATCCCATGAAATTAAAAGAAAAGCAGATTATGCAAATATTCACCTTGAGCACACGCGCTCACTAGAGGACGTGGTTATATGCAACCGACGGCTAGCCGATCAGAATCGAGATATTTGCATACTGGCGGAAATATGCAAATTCCGAATAAAGAAAATCAGACGTTGTTCTCAGTACGTAAAATCAAGTTGTTATCTTACAGAAAAAATTACGAAAAATATGTCATCGATGAATTCACTCGGGAAAAGCGATCCGAAAACACCTTGCGCTATTGTCAATACCTCCACTCACTCCGGAAATGTAAACCTCAATGTACTTTTAAATAGAGTTAACCAGCCGCCGAGTTTAAGTTCTGATTCTGATATAGAAGTAATACCGCCAGATAAAGTTATTCCGAAAACGACTAATTCGAAAAAGTTAAACACCGTTATTTCATTTCTTCATCAGTTCCCCGGATTATCTTATCCCATTGTGCAAAGTGATAAATGGATTTATTCAATAGTGCCTACTGATAGTCGAGTAGTTAAGAAAAATGATTATCCTGAGATTCTGAATTTGAAATTAGTTGAAGCCAACTTGGAAAAGGACCTGATATTAAAAACGGTCCGCGACGCGATCCGAGATAAGGACCCACGGGCCAAGGACATCATTACTAGATTGGGGCAATACTACTCTCAACATTTCAACGATTTTGCTGTGCGCGAATACTGCTTGTGGATGGATGGCCGACTGGTCATACCGAAGGATATGTCGTCAGCAGTGTTAAACCGATTGCATCACAACCACCATGGGCGGGATAAAATGTTTGCGGCGGCGAAGGACGTCTGGATACCGCTCATGCATAGGAACCTTGCGGCCACAGCCAAATATTGTAAACGCTGCCTAGAAGCAGGTAAAAATCTTAAGCCGGACATTCCAAAAAAAGATATGGGGGACACATATGTACCCAGGGAACCTAACGATTTGGTTCAATTAGATTTCTGGGGTCCGGTAAATTATGTACGGGGTGGGAATAAACATGTTCTACTAGCAGTTGATACGTTTTCACTTTAGCCGTCGGCTTATGTCTGCACCAGTAACAAGTCTAAAAACGTATTAAAATTCCAAAGGAAATACTTAAATACACATGGGCACCCAAGGGAATTACATATGGATCAGGCAACTGGGTTCTTCTCGAATGAGATAAAAAACTTCTGTAATTATGAGGGTATTGAACTTACAAAATCTCCGGTTAAGGACCACCGTGCTGCGGGGATGGTCGAAAGGACAATTGGCTCGATAAAAAACTACGTTCTAACTTATCTCCAGGAAAATAAAGATTATAAATTTGGATTGATGATATCCCGTACCCTGAGCGCTTTAAGATTTGTGCCGCACTCTAAAACTATGCTAACGCCATTCGAGGCCTATCATGGAAGAGAAGCAAATACGACCCTTCGAAGTTTGACAAAAAAGCCATCATTGAGAAACCTAAATTGGAAAAATGTCATTAACCAGAAATTATCTTGTTTAGACAACGCGAGTGGTCTACCCGATGTGGAACTAAAAATCGATTGGGAGAAACATAGCAATCTCGTGTACCATCAAAAATTGAAAAATTGACAAAACACACGGTGCAAATGAAAAAGGATCGATACTAAGCGAAGTGGTGTTTCATTTAGATCGGCGGCTGAAGAAAACCGAATTGAGAAGGGGATCGACGCTACCACCCCGGGTCCAGGCAAGCCTAACGGAGCATAAGAGGCAAGCGGAAAAGTCGAAAGGGGACCAATTAGAAATGGAAGGAGCTTGAAAAACGAAGAAAAATCGAATAGTCGAGTACAGCGAAGTTGAAAGTGACAAAGATGAGGAGAGCGAATGGGCAGTCGTGGGGCGCGAGGGCGAAGCCGAGAAAACTGCAGCGAGCGGAGCGAACGAACCGTCGGGAACGGATAAAGAACAAACACCGAAAATCGTCGGTATTAAAAGGAAGCTGGGTAAGGAGGCAACGCGCAGATCGACGCGACAACGGAGAGGAGTCGACAAAATGGGTGGAGTGATGATTCACCGGATCGAACACAAATGAGAGAAAAACTTAGGGAGAGGTTTGGCAAGCATGCCTAAAAACTCAAGTTGAAACTGGTTGCCCGAATGAGATAGGGACCAGTTTGAGTTATGTAAGTTATATGAGTTTGTTTCTTTCTGTCTGCGGACCTGCTGTCGTGACCTTGCGATCTCTATCGTCCGGTACGAGCTAAAACTAAGCTGCTGTAAGATTTAGATTTGATGCCTTACAGTTGCTTGGCAATTAAAGTTAAACAACTATTCTGTCTTTACTATACATTTCTCTAATTCAACAATATTATATGCTTGAAATGCTCATTACAAGCGTTTGCCTTTTAAATGGTAGCAATCATTTTTGCATCCCTGTCGGCTGATGGTTGATCAGAAGAAGAGGCTGATTTTCCAGTGGCGTTCAGTCTGATAGTGTATCGCTACTTCGACCAGGTGGAACAACTGTTGAGCAGCATCTACAGAAGTCACAACTTGTACTGCTTCCACGTCGACACCAGTGCAGACAGCTTATTCAAAGAACAGGTTAGCTCTTTTAGTAGAACCGATAACGACTCTTATGATTGAAGTCCGATTGCAATTGAAGAGACCTCGAAAAAATATTTCCATCTTTTTCAGTTATCAAAAATTGCATTTCCAAAGGCAGAAACGAGATATGATTATGAAATCGAACTGCATAGGATAAACCGCTCGACCCTTGATTCAGCTATTTGAAAGCGCCAACTTTAAAAAAGCTAAAAACAAGTCAACATCTAGTGCTATGTTTGTGATGAATGAAAGATTTAAGTTTAACTTCATTTACAACCTATATAAAAAATTCAAGAACCATTTACATTTCATCATTATCACCATCTGGTCTGCTCTGTCATCTTTTCTCGATACTCAAAAGTTTTCCGATGGTTTCTCTGAGAATACTTCTTTTCTCAGACTGTTTGAGAATTAGCCCCAACTCTGAAGTGAGTTGGCAAGCGTTTCTTCTGCGAAGATTAAATCCTTATCTCTGAAGCGAGTTTGCATTTTCGAGAACATTTCATTTCCCTTTGTTTCCCTTATTGTAAAATTCTCAGCTCTAATGTGAGCTGGGACTGACGCGTTTTTTAACTTATATTAAAAAACACGCTGCCAGCTCTAATGTGAGCTTGGATGAACCAAAGTTTTCTGTTGGAAGTTTAAAATCGATCGTTCATGTTTTATCACATGTTGTGGAAAGCATACGCCATGAGCAGCTGGATGAAGATCCTCCTAATATACATGCCTTCTGAAGCTGATATATTTTGTTCTAAAAATTTGAACACCTCTGTGCCCGCTAGTCGTCTTCAATATTTATTTAGCTAACACATGTTCTGATACTCTCCTTCTCTGATAATTTTGATGATTGAAACGTCAATTCTATAACCTTGATACAGGACAATCAAACCCGAATTTCTATACAGGCTTCTAGTTCTTAAAAAGTATCGTTCTTTTTGGCGTGTTCAGGTCAAAAAGATCACAATTTCTTAATCTTTGTATCTCAATAAATTGACAGTTTGCAACTTGAAATCGTTTAGAATAAAAAAGTTTAATAAATAAGAACGTTTTCAGCAGCTTATTCTAATATAATTTTACAGTAGTTTGTTGAAAATCTACGCTACCAATAGGTACTAACTTCCTAAGTTTTCTGGCTTTTGATCCGGCCACTTCACAAAGGGCAAAATAACTAAACCGTGGGGTGTTTTTTTTTCCTTAGGATTTTGACATCCACAAAAAAGCACCGTAGGAGGTTAAGCCTAATTTCACATTTTGCAAAAAGTCGCAAAAAGGTTGAGACCAAATTTTAGATTAATATTGGTCTTAAAGTTACTTTTCAAACTAATTTCCTTTCTCAAACTCGTTTTTTTTCTTGGTTATTAGGCCTTAAAAAATCAACAAACTCAGAAAAGCGGTCCGAGTTTTCAGCTACCTTGACTAAAATAAACTTTCGTGCAAATGTCGCTGGAATTCATTTTAAAGGTTGATTCAAAGGAGTATTGCGAGTTGTGATTAAAATATTTGAAATTCATGTTTTTCATTACTCTCGCCAAAGATAGCTGTTGCCAGAACACTGTGTTATTTACAAGGTTAAAACAAATATGCCAATGCCAAAGCTTCAAGAATTTTTAATCATGAATTAAGTTGAATTTGGAACCGCGATTTGCTACCGAGTCTAATGTTTTATTAATTCTAGCTTGAAACGATGCATTGCCTCAATGTTCGACAAAATTTTTTTAATGTAAGTTATTTAGCTTTTCCCTTCCCAATGGCAAGTTCTTACTAGTAAAATTGTTTCACCAGGTCCGATAATTGTAACATTGGCATACTAATTAAGGTATTCCAAAGATACTTCAATTGTAACCTGGTTTTACCACTTGTTACGTGACAAAGGTAGCGCTTGTCTTCGTGAGGGGAGGGGGCTAAGAGAAGAGTCGAATTGTTACATGTTTAAGATGGAGGCGCTAGTCAGCTGTTTCGGAGACAACGTTTTTCTCGCGCCCAACCCCGTCAATACAGCCTGGGCACGGCCGACTCTTCTTCTCTCCGAGTTAGCCTGCATGCAAGAACTGCGGAGACGCTCCAACAAGTGGAAGTACCTCATCAACTTGACAGGGGAGGAGTTTCCTCTAGTAACCAACCTAGAGTTGGTCACCATACTCAAAAAGCTGAATGGGTCAAATCTCCTAGGTAAAGAATAGTTTTGCTGAGCTAAGGGCTTCCCTAATGCTGTTTACTTTGTGTTCAGTTTAAAAACAAGTAGGTTTTTATGTTACAAGTACCAGTTTCTGTCTTACAATGTATGATAAAAATTTGTCTACTTCAAATTTTTCAGACCCATTTTACTCAAATTTAACTCCACCACTTTGCTAAACATTATGATTCATAACTGACAAATCAAATAATCAAAAACAAATTGTAAAAATTCAAACTTTCGAGGAGCAGGGATGAAGTCGCTAAGTTCTCCAACTCTCTTTCAAAAGGGTGGTGATCTTACGCCCGCTTCACTGTCCGGTCATAAAATTGCATTAGTATCTTCACAACGAGACACCCGCTCTTTGACGTTGTCCCTGCAGATTCCTGTAGAAGTATTTTTGCATGTCAATCTGGGTTGTCGGACAACACCCTGGAGATGGTTATTAAGAGAGCACAAGTAGCAGTGCAGAATATTGCTGACTGGGGACGCAAAAAGAAGATAGCTAAAAACAACGAGACGAACAAGACAGAGTGGACGTTTTTTTGCGGCTGAGTCATAAGACGCCAAGTGGATGCCATGAATCACCATCGACGAATAAACTGTGAATATTGGGCCTTCAACTTCAGTCGGAAAACTGAGCACCTCGGCTTGCAGCCCTGATTCAAAATGAACTTTCTGCGACTGGAGAGAACAGACGAGACTAGTCGGAGAGCAACCGCCTAGGTCCTGGATTCAAGAAGCTGATCACGGATTATGGTATGAAGTCGTCATCTACAATGACAGATCAGCAGTTGCAGGCACTAGCAATGGGTGCGCGGGAGTTGCTGTCACTAGAAGCAACCCGGGGAGCCCAAAAACGATGATAGAGATGCAGATTAAAGGAAGGGAGTTGAAAAAACTGAGAAGCGATTGTGAGCGCGACCAAATTGAAGGCACAGCCAGTCATTATTGCAATCCATAAGCGGTAAATTCTGAGAAACAGTTGAGCTCAGAATGAACGTAGAATATGCATAGATCTCAGCTCAGACTATGGCTCGCGAACATCCCCAAAAATGCTGTCACCTTGAGTGAAAACCCATCTAAGGCATTCAGCGTCATGAGAATTATTAGAGAAGGTGCGCCCCCATCCCTGAGTTTTCGCTGTTCACAAATATTTGCCAAAAGACGAAACAAGAAACGTTGAAACACGGAAGCTCGCAATCAAGCTGGCGCACTTACATAGAGCGTCCTGAGAAATCTGATGGACCCGTCAATCATCCCCATGTGCAGATGTTATGATGATAGAGATACAGTAGAACTGTGGCTCGTTTGCACCGCCACGGTAGAAACCCATTTTGAACTTTTCGGAGAGACGGTTACATGTTTTGACATCTTAGTTGTGGAACTCTCTTCAAAGATTCCGCTGTCGCCTTCTATACTCGATCACAACAGGGGTGAAAAAGCGCAGATAAATTTTTCCTCTTTAATTTAGGGAAACTAATGGACGAATAATCGTAAAGTTAAGTAATATAGCTTTCTTACTAATCCGACTTTTGAAGAAAATGGAGTATTTATGCTTGGTGAGGTTTTTTATTCAGTCAATTGTCGGCTATCCAAATAATAGTTTTTAAGAAATTTTTTACGCCCCATTGAAGATATCGACTCCCTGAAATCAAATTCAATCGATATGGATTAATGGACAGTCAGAGCGGCGTATAATAAACAAACCGCCATGTCTACAAACCGCCGTATCTTGAAGCCGAATTTGCATCAGAATAACGTAACAATTGCATAACAACAATGACAATCTGCTGTTAAGTTGCATAACAATTTTATTTTTGGCTTGTTGGAATGGTAATCTTATTTTCAGTTTGTTGGCGCTTCGGCTTATTGGCCTACCACCGTCGGAACATTCAGGGCTTTGCGTTGATATAAGAGCAGTCTTGCTTCTCCTAACACTCATATTTCCAAAAAAAAATTATTATTGTTTGCTGAAAACTGATTGCGGATAGCCAAAAATTGTCCTTGCAAAAAAGTTTCATTTAGTTTTAGAGTTAACATATTGATGTTTAGGATATATGAAACAACCAACATCAATTTACGGAGAGCTTGAGGGCGATCAACATAAGAGATTGCCGAAGAGACTTCCCAAAGGTATGCGCCCGTTTAAAAGCTCAACTCACGTTGTACTCACTTACGACGCCGTAAAATTTATCCTCGAAGACCGTTGGGCGGAGACACTGCACAAAATTCTACAGAAACAAGTCTTTATGAACGAGGAACACTTTTTTGCACTGCTTCATTACAACGTCAACATAACCCATTTCCCAGGGTCTCATTGGATAAATGAGGGCGCGAGTCACCCAGCTACTCAGTTTGAGCCCCGCTACAAAAAATGGCAGGTCTCAAAAAAGTCACGCTGCATTAGTGGCAGAATTCGACACTACATCTGCGTAGTTGGTGCACGAACTCTACCAGAATTAGTGAACACTTTTTACGGAACAGCTCTGTACGTGAACAAATTCATCTGGACTTTTCAGTCGCTATCTTGGGACTGTATGATGACTTGGCATCACTCGAAAGTGGATCAGGAGTTGAAAAGAGGTGCAGTTTCTAGCAAGTTTCTAGAGATGATGAATGCAGATCACTCGCCAATTTTGAACATTATTCATAATAATACCAGATAGATAATGATGAACAATTTCATCAAGTTCATTTTCAAAAAGTCGATTCAAAATAATCAAAGTCGATCAATAAATTACGGATTGGAATTTAAAACTAAAGAAAGATAGTGAACCAATTAGCCTGCTTCTAATTCAATTGCAATCCTTCTTGCTTCTTATAAGAACTCAATTCTTGAAGCTTTAGACGAGAGTTGCTCTTTCTCTTATTTGATGGGACGTAGTTTATGCAGAGTACATTGCCTAATATAGAAACTTAGCCTCTGTTTTACTCAACTCGGGAGATCTAAAAAAGCCAAAATGGTTTCAATTTTCAAGATTCTGAAATTTCCCAGCAAGCAATGTCAAAGCAGTATAATTTGTACCTTGTAAAAATTTTTGATACCAACCTGGAATGGATACTTAGCCGCCTACAATTTAAAAATTGATATATGAATTTCGTTAGTTAGTCCAAGATGGCAATTATCAAGCTCTGAAACAACTTCAAAAACTGTTGCTTAAGAGAATGTTCTTTTAAGCTTTGAGCTCTGAAAGCTATCGATTTTTTGAGATCGTACTATTTTGCGAAAATTCTGGTTAAACACATGATATTTGTGTGGAGAAAAACCACTCCCAAGCAGAAGCACTCTAAACTGCTTCGTAAACAACCTGTAACGCTCACTTTTTAATAAAAGAAGGAACAAAATACAACACCTGAATAAATGTATTAACTTTTTTTTCACGTTTTTTTTCTTTTGCCCAAAATTTTTCTTAACGTTTAATTTTTCATCAAGGTTGGTCAATCAGAGAAAACTAAGGCGTAGCGAATATAGCGAAATAATTCAGCTGAAAAAATATACACATTGAATGCAGACTAATCGATTTTTTGATTAGTGCTCAAAGTTTATTTTGGTAGTGGAAAAATATTTTGTTTACAAACAATTTATATTTATTTACAACACTTAAAGTAAATATTTCAGCTAAACTTGGGGTAACTTCAGATAAAACTCAACGTAATTTCACCTAAAGTTTTAGTTTAAAGTTGAGGTGAAATAAGGTAATAGTTTAGATTCCTTAAGGTAGTCTTACCTGTTTAATTAAGGTATTTTTTCAGGCAAACTTGGGGTAATCTTAGGTAGCAGTTGAGTTGGCTTGAAATAAGGCTAAGGTAAGCACTTTTTGACTTAACTGTTGAGGTAATTTGAGGTGTTTTTTAAGGTAAATTTACCTCAACTTTTTTTAGAGTGTTTGCATGTTTTTTGTTCGCCAAAACTACTTTAGACACGTCAAATGTCAGTGTTAACTTTCACAGCTTCGCCCTAATACATACAGCTGTCTTGTTTTCTTTTTTTCAACACTTTTCTTTAGTGTCGATGAAAGATGAAGTGAAGGCACTTATTTAGTACGTTTGGTAATATTTCAGGGAAAATATTAGAATTTTATCACGCTCGAATATAATTTTTATTAAGTTT
>NC_087062.1:62739159-62879536 GCF_963678635.1 Symsagittifera roscoffensis
CAACATGTACTATTTGCATTCCATAGGTAGTTATTTAATACCGCATAGAGAAATTAATCAAAATTTTTGAGTTTGGACTGCACATGCTCATCATACTAAGATTTCCAAAAAAAACTATTCAAACATTTCCATTTTTTTCTGTCACAAAACATTTTTTTCTGTCACAAAGTATATCAAAAGTTTCAAAAAGACGTGAGCACCTTCAGCGCTTCGCTTTGATACAAGCAGCCTTGTTTTTAAACTCAAATAAGGGTAGTTCAGTCTAATTTAATGGAAAAGTTTAGTGAAATCAATAATAGTTTTTGAGCTGTCTGTTAGATGCTTTGTTCTTTTCAAAATGGACCTTTTGACATATGTGTGAATATCGGAAAGTAGCGACAAACTAATCTGGTTCCAAAATCATTGGAAGGCAACTTAATGAAAATTGAAAGGCCCTGTCAGTTTTTTTGTTAAATTTGCCTCTAAATGTTTTGTGCATTTTTTCTTCTAAATAAGACTTGTGCAAATATTGAAATTTTAAAACTGGTGCAAATTATTGAAATGCCACATTGAACCTAACCCCGAGCAAAAGGTTGAATGTTCTCATTTATTTCTTATGTTGGTTTTAATTTAAGCGTTGTTTTGTAAAGTTGATTGGTTTGTGTATCAATTTCACGCAGAGACAAGGCTGATGTTAAAACCACTTGCGATACAAACAATCTGCAAGGTAAAAGAACTTTGAAAAAAAATTTAAAACGTTTATTTGTAAAACCACAGCAAAAAGTCAAAGCTTTCAAAAATAAGCACATTCAACGCATACTTAACATTCAAAAAACTCAAACTACAGGCAATGGAATGATTTGTGAAACATAAAAAATTCCGATCTTCTATCAAAAACAAAATATGTTTGTTATCAAATCACCAGTTTTTTAACATAAAAACTGCAGATACTTCAAAATGTTGAAAATGCTTTCATAAAAAATTTCGGAGCTAAATAACTTGCATTCTTGCAAGTACATCTGAAGCTGACAAAAGGTAGTCGATATATGCTGATATGCTAATAGCAAATTTAGTAGCAGAAACATGATATGCTGATAAATTTAACTGATGAAGCGTGTCGGAAGATTTTGAACGCGAACATAAGACTGAAATTTGTAATATTTTTTTTTACTTTTCAGAAAAATGTATTTAACGAGCAATTTACTGCTTTCCTAGGTCGCCCTGGTTCATCATTTTGATTTTTATGTACTTTTAAGAGGTATGCTGCTTTCTGTAGAGAAAGCATTTAGTTAACTTCTGAAATTTTTAGAGGATTTTTTACGATCAGCTCCCTCATTTTTGTTGTTATCTACACAATTTTTACCAAATAAACTGCAAAAATATACTAGTTTTTGATTGTGTTATCAAAATAGCAGCAATTTCAAATGGGCATCTATTTCCAATAATTTTACTCCTTTTCTAAATTCGTGTTTCGAATTGTTTTTGCTACGACCACTCGAAAAGTGGAAAAACTTTGGATTCCGATCGGTCTTCTTGCCAAATTTCATTATCTCAAAAAATTCACGTGTTGTATCTTCTTAAAGCCTTTTTATTTGTGATTTAGATTCTGTAATGATGAGAAAACAATTATCGGGCGAAAATTTTTCTGTCGGACTAAATAAAACAAAGTTTGATAAGAGGCTAACCTCCAATTGATAATTGAAGTTAACTTGTTTTCGGGATATTTTTTCACTTAAAGCCTAATTTAATTGCCGTTTTTGGGAAAAAATAATATAAAATTTGACAGAAAATGGCAAAAATAATTTTCTTTATGAGATTTTTTTGTCGTCAACCAGATATCCTTGACATTTTGGCAATCGTCTATTGTTTCTTTTATTATCAGGTTATTTAATTAATTTTCTCCGTAGGGTTGTTTAAACTGAGCTTTTCACTCAGTTTTTTGTACTTTGTTTCTTAGAAATTATGGTGATATGTTACAATAGGTGGTAATTTTGAGTATAGTTAAATTTGTGAACCATAATGCATAATACAATCATTTCATTTTCAGTCAACCGTACTGCTACTAAGATAGTTTCTTATTACATTACTCTGCCAAATGAGATGCTCATCAAAAATTGAACTTTCACACTTCTTTTGCGAAAAAACTCGGCGTTTGAAATAAATTAAAACTAATGTGCGAAATATAACAAAAAGCAATCCTTTCAATAATTCAACATCACTAACTTTTTCTAGTGGAAATTAAACCCAGAGGCAAAGTTGAGCTTCGCACCGCTTGCGATACAAAAATGAATGACTAAAACTAAAACCAATTGAAATTAATTATTAAAAAATTGAAAAAAGAAAAACGTCCAAAATGTCCAAAAAGGAGCTTGCGGAACTCTAGAAAGAAACCTAAAATTCGAAAAAGTTCTCTCTACGAGCTATGCCGACAAAAATAAGCAGACAAACAAAAATCAAAACTAGTCAAAAAATTTAGTTTGCAAAAAAACAGGTCTCAACTGGAATGGTACTACCGAACTTTTGTTACTGAGCTGACAAAAACAAACAGAAGGAAACAAGTCATTCAAAAATAGGTCACGGCCGAATTTAAACCACAAGTCTCTGCCGTTTCAAGAAGTTAGGCTACTTCTACGCCAGATACCGCTGCATGGTTATTGAAGTTATAACACAGGGGCGAAGTTGAGCTTCGCACCAGTTGCGACAAGAAACAAGATTGCTGCTGATTTAAAAAAACAATTTTTAAATCGAAAATGTCGAAAAGACTGAGTCAAGAACAAAAAAGACAGTAAAGTAAAAAATAGCATCGAAAGAAAACTTACCAAGGGGCAAAAAATTTGAAATTACATTAGCACAGACCTTTTTGCTGCAAAAAAATCAAAAAATTATAAAATAATTTTATTGTCTCCCTTCGCTCAAAACAGACACACACAACACAAAAAATATGGTTTGCTCGTCAAATGAACAATAAGAGGCCACTAATCTGATATAAAGCAGGTTGAAACCCTTTTAAATTGAAAAAAGTGGAGAATAAAAAGTCGAAAAATTTCCAAAAACAAGACTAATAATAAGTTATGAAGTCGCCGTCGCCTTCAAAAAACACACACACACAAAAAAAAATCTTCGCTTATTGAGTGAAAAATGAGGCCACTAAGTTGATTTAATGTCGACCGAAAACTGTCAAGCGGATCAAAAGGAAAAGAAAAAAAACAAGGATATCGAAAAAATTGTTGACATGAAAAACTAAAATTTCCATTAAAATTTTTAGCGTTTTGTGCAATCGAGAGAGGAGCTTTTAAGTTATGCTTCCTTTCTTAGCTCAAAATTAAAAGTTTAAAATTAAAAATTTAATGCTCAAAGTCAAGTCACTAAGCCGATAAATTTGGGCGGATAAAGTTTTAAAGCAAAAAAAAAAACAAATAAAAGAAAAAATACAAAGTCAAGGCTAGTAAAACAACAAACAGCAGAAGTTAATCAAAGCAATACAAGAAACTAAATTATAAATTGCGTTCAGTAGCAAAACAAAACGATTCTAAGATATGGCAACTAAGCCGACAGAAAATTAGCAGGCAAATAGTCGGCCAACAATTTTTGAAACGGATTGTTTCATTAAAAAAAACAGGTACTGTCAGATTCAAGCCTAGGACTTTTGCCGTCCCAGGCGTCATTGTTACCTCCAGACCAAGTGTGCCGCCGACACAAAAATGATGAATTGAAAATAAATTTACCATTTCTAATTTCGACCATTCTGTGAACAACGTTTTTTACGGCAAAAAAGTATAGTACCCGACTGCAACACCCTTACTTATAGAAAGGGTAATCAAACGTCAAACTATTTCCGGGACAAACGCGAATTTTGAAATTCCAGTTGATAGTCTACAACTTTTAACACACTTATCGGACATCGCATTAAATTGCTGAATTAATTCTGACCTTCAAATTTAAACTAAATCGAAATACTTCTCTGAAGTTTCGCGTCTGCCTTTTTGTCGGTATTAATTTGTTTTTTTTTGCTCTGAAAAAACATACGGCAAATTTTTGTTAATTGAAAACGTTTATTCAATTGAGCTTTTGAAATAAGGCAAAAATAAAGTTCTACAAAAAAGCGCAATCATTTTGCATTGCTCTTTTGTTTGTTCAAATGCAGTTTGAAAACTCGGTAGGGATTTCTACGCCATTCACTGCCTCAAGGTCACAATCAATTATTTTAAGAATTTCAGATTTTTTTCGACAAACTTGTTAGAACCTATAGTACCGAGAATTTCAAAAAAATCGGATGGACAAAAATAATCGAACAGAGAAAAAAGAACAAGCAATCTGCCAATTTCGAGCAATTTTTGCATGCAAATTTGAAATTTTAGGTGACCTTGAGACATACTTTCAGTCTGAAAAAATAATTTTTGCAAAAAAATTGTCTGAAAAATGTCATTTGTTCTTTTTATTTTTTTTTCTGTCCGAACTTTTTGCTACTAATTATAGACACTGGCTCTTTTTATTTATTTTTTGTCTGTCCGAACATTTTGCTACTACAGGGTGTTCCAAAATCTATGAGACTTTTGAAAAGGCTGTCATTTCTAACTGATTTTAGGTGGACTTGTTTCTACACGTTTTAGACACGTTTTGAACGAGATATCGAAAAGATTTTGCGCTGCACATCACTGAATTTCTTTTCTTGGATAAAATGAACAAGATTGAATAGACTGGCCTGAACAATTCAATGGAGCATGATTAAAAATCAAGAAAATGGCGCAAAACAATTTCTGTGTTTCTCCAAATTATTATTTGTTCACGGAATCTCCAAATTCCGCAGCTCATCTATCGCCTTGCAAAAAATCAGACTCATATGTCATTTCAGTCAAAAATGACAACCTTTTCAAAAGTCTCATAGGTTTTGAAACACCCTGTAATTATAGATACTGGCTAAGACGTGGTCTCATATCATAACTAGCAATTTTGAGCATTTTTGCATGCACGTTTGAAGTTTTAGGTGACCTTGAGACATAATTTCTGTCTGAAAAATTAACTTTTGCATGGAAAACTGTCTGGAAAAGGTCATTTGCGCTTTTTAATTATTTTTTGTCTGTCCGAATTTTTTTGCTACTAATTATAGATACTGGCTCTTTTTGATTATTTTTTGTCTGTCCGAACATTTTGCTAAAAGGTAGCAAAAAGTTGGAACAGACATGAATAAACAAAAAGAGCAGCCTATCATGTTTGAGCTTTTTTATGCATGCAAAATTGAATTTTTAGGTCATACTTCTGTCTGAATAATTATCTGTTGCTTGCAAAAGTTTTCTGAAGTAGGTCATTTGATATTCTTAAAAAATCCTGTTTGTTCCAACTTTTTGCAACTCTTCGTTTGAACACTTCGATGAAATAATTACGAAAGCCAAGGGCTGCGTTCTAGCTTAACAGCTCGTATGCTGTTTATAAAAATTTTTTAAACAGTGACAGATAGATAATAAGTGCTAGGGATGTTTTGTGTCATAATAAGTGTTTTGTGAAATATAATAAGGCCCTCATCTCGAAATAAGAACAAAACTTTTTCTCCTGCAGTAATTTTTTTTGTAATGGAATAGAGGTTTGAAAGTTGCTAATTTGGCCAAAAATTTCTTTTGGCTAAAAATTCCATTTGGCCAAGAATGAACTGGTAGCGTAGGAAGCGAATTAATCCGGTTCAGTAAGCATTCCAAATTGAATTGAGGCCAGCTAACTGGTTTCAATATTGCGTTAATAGCTAAAAGATTAATCAACTGCGTTTTTGACACTGAATATGAAGGGGGGGTCGATTTTCAAAAAAGTCATTTTTAAAAATATATATTTAATTTTATTTTTGTTCACCTTAAATTACATCTGAAAATTTTCAGCCATTTAACTTGTCTGAAAGCTAGTTCAGATCTATGAAACTATATTTGCACCATATAGGACTTTGACCTGATACGAGCAGTGTTATACCTTCTCCTAGTGGATAAATAGACCTAACAAAAATATGCTTAACAACAGGTGCGGATTTAGAGGGGGGGGGGCGGGGGGGGGGGGGGCGGACGTTTTCTTTTCCTTTCAGGGATTCGACCCTTTGATACTTTTTATTCCCCCTTTGGTACTTTTTAAGAAATCCATTTTTGGCCGACCAACCATAAAATTTTTCTTAAGGCGCCTTGGGCGCCAATATATACTAATTTAGAGGGGGGAGCGCGCGCCAAAAAATGCGGCGCAGAAAATTTGGCTAAAACAGGGACTAAAACGTGCTTAGGGAGAGCTCGAAAAATCATTTCGGTCGATCTATCGAAAAAAAAGGTCGACAAAAATTTCGAAAATTTTAATAAATTTTTGAAAATCCTCCCCCCCCCCTCGAGAAAATCTTAGATACGCCCCTCCCTGACAACATCACAGCTATTGGAAAGTGAAAATAATTTTGGTTTAATTTGTTCTTTGATCTTCAACCGCAGTTGTACAAAAAAACATATACATATACCAAATTTCTGCTAACTCAGAAAAATACAATCGTCCAATCTGAAGTAAGTAAATGATGTGTAATGAAAAGCCAAGCGTTTATAACTTGAACATATAGGGCAAACTAATGACCTTCTCATAGTAAGGCTTGCATGCCTTGATATCCTCCACAATCTCCGGGTGTTCCTTGCCGATCTCTTCCAGATCTACAACTCTCTCTTTCGAATCCTCGAACCCTGTGGATTTATTAGCCCTGGCAAAAAACCCCAGCAACTCATTTACACTTCTGGCCGGTTTGGGTGCTACCCAGCTGGAGGGAAGTCCGTCACCCGCCTCCCAAGTGAGAAAAGACTCGGAGAATTCGATGCCTGCTTTTTCACAGATGGTTGAGACAACTTTGGTCGCACCGCTTGTCGTTGAAAGCTGCGATCCTGAAAACAAAAGTATCTAGTCTTCATTTGAATTGTGAATGGATTGCATTTTAAGAACACTCACAACAACAGCAGTTTTAAATTCAACAAGTATCGCAATCGCGAAAATTTTTGAATCTTTGTTGTATCTCTGTTGAATCAACTTAAGTATCACAAGCTCAGCCAAATTGAGTATTCACCGATGCTCAAAGTTCAAATGCTTTACATGAATGTAGATACAGCTGCAATAACTTACCATCGACAATCATGGGCGGTACACTACACATAAGGGCCACTTTCTCTACTCCCTGCAGAACAGCCCCATAATACACAGTCAGGTCCTTGTGGGTGCCCTTGGCCACCGCGTGGAAGTACTTGTTGCTAGTGGGCAGGAAAGACGTGAACACATTTGCTGGGTCACGCACCAAGAATACGTTGACCGAGTCCTTCTCAATCACCTCTTCGTATCTGCCGTTGAGTGCAAAAATGAAATCCTTCGATATTTTCACCTTGGCCGAGGAGTCTTGGAATTGTTTTATTGCCGAGTTAGTGTTGAAACCTGCCACAATAATTAACAGTTTTATTGCATTATTTGAACCTTAGTGGGCGAGTTTGATCAACTGAGCAGCTAAATGTCGAATTGTATCAGTTTGGGCAGATAAAGCCATGTTTTCCTGTTTACAGAAAGTTTTTACCAAATATTGCCCGGGTGGAGATCCCAGACTCATGTCCAGACTTTAAGGGTCGCGCCACATCCGGATTTAGACCCAAATTGCATAGTCGCACCGAGAGTTTGACTCTGGAAAGTGGGCAGCGAAAGTCTGGACATACCAAAATTTGGTCGCGAAAGTCTGGACATACCAAGGGCATCCATTTTTGCGCCAAAGGTTGGATATTTTGGCGTGCGCGAAATAGCGACCTAGCACATAGCACCCAATATGATACCACTCACGTTTGCATAACATATGTTGATAAATAGTCTTGTCACCCTCATAGATTGGGATCAACCGTACAATATTCCCTCCCCAAATCGGTTTTGTAGCCTACCTAAATAGAAGAAATTTGTATAAACTATTTCAAAATGATTATATTTTGAGCGTATTTACAAATTGCGTATTTTCCAATACAGAATAAATCGTCAGAAATAATACATGCTTGGGAAGGGCATTCTACCGTAGGTCAATACCGAAGGGGGAGGGTTTTTTGGGAGGGAGAGAGATTGTACGGTTGATCCGCAGATTGCTGCAATTGTGCAATGATCCTACTTCATTCCCATTCAATTATGAGATTTGTCACAGATGAACTAATAGTTGCGCCAGATCTACTTAACAATTACCCCAGCCCCCCCCCCCCCTTAAGAAAGGGGAGGGGGCAATTGTTAAGTAAATTAATAAAACGCGTTTTCGACCAATCAGACTGCAGCAAAATTAGAAGTCTCAATACAAAGCTCTAGCGCTAATTTACTGCTTTTATTAAGCATTTCTTAAGTAGGTACCAAAGGGAGGGCAATTGTTAAGTAGATCCGTTGCGCCTCCGATAAATTCGGACACAAAATTAATTAAAAATTCGGAGTTGCAAAAATTCGGACACAAATTAATTAAAAAGAGCAATTGTTCCATTTTGACAGATTTTTACAACAAATTCGTTTTTTAGACAACCTTTGGCCTAAAATTAGGTTTTGCATGCAAAATTTTTCCAAAGTAGGTCAATTGCTCTTTTTAATTAATTTTGTCTGTCCGAACTTGTTGCTAATTATATAGTTCATGCCAAATTGTTGGCAATATATTTTCGGTCAACGAATCTGAACAATATTAATTAATCTAAAACTGCTCATTTTGACGTCGGGATTTTCACTGATTTCCACACGTAGGATCCGTGTTAGAAAGTTAATTAACCTAAAATGTTACAGTTTTTACCGATTCAGTTGCTCAAGTCACCGAAATTGCCAACAATTTGGCATTAACTACAGAATGCTGCTTCAAGTTCAATTTGATCTGAGTTACCTGGTACAACATGCTCATGTGCTTTTGGGGCCATCTGGTCTCGGTGTTTTGTGAACATGCTATCTTCATCTCCGAGGTAGAATGCCCAGAGGAAGTTCTCGAAAAACACTTGCGAGTCGGAGATGTTGGAGAGACATCGAACCAGAGCAGTGGACCTCGACCGAGGGACGAACCAGATATTAATCTGCACCATTTTATAATCAGCGAGCACTATGACTATGAGCTTCAATTGGTTATCAAGTGTATTTTACACCGAACGAAGTAAACTAACCACTTAAAGGCTCTGATTCTAAATCACAATCTGGTAAGGTTGAATAGTTGATCAAATAGACTTAATTGGTATGGTGTGTCATTGAGCAGAGCGCAAATGAATCCGAATGCTTTGACCGTTGACGCAGAGACATTCCGTAAGAACCTTGATCAGTTATTTAATTTAATTGACACTCTGATTTTTTAATTTTACCAATATCGCAAATTTAACATGCGAACAAGTAAACTGAAGTTATATAGCTGAAGGTGCACCGTGCGGATATATTGGAGTCTATCTGCTAACTGATTATTCTGCTTTATCACGAAAGTCAAGGCAGTTGAACCCTCAATATTTTGGTCAATAGCTTTATTTTGACTCACAAAGTACAAAATAGGGAGTGCGGTCAGTATTTAGACAACCGCTTATTCATACTCGTCAGTAAGCAGACAAATACTGTAATAACCAATCAGAATCGAGACGGGAAAGCGAACTTTCGAAATAAATAATTATTATTTATTAATTTCTTCCTTGTCTCGATTCTGATTGGTTAATTGTGTTTGTCTGCTTACTGACGAGAAGGAATACGCGGTTGTCTAATTACTGCTAGGTAACCACTAGATAGGAACTAAAAGTTGAGCATTGTTTTGAAAGCATTACATATTTTACCAGATGAAGCAATCAAACAAGTGATATTTGCTACGTTTGTAAGCTTAAGTAAAAACTTCATCATTTAATTGAATTTCAGAAAAAGAAGGAACATCGAAAGATGTCGCGAAGGGTTTTACGAAGTATACCAGGGTACTGAGGCCCCGGGTTGACCTACATAGACCGAAAATGCTAATCATACAATTTCATACACTTAGTCTATGGAAAAATGCTAGTCATACAAATTTCATACATTTTTGCAAAATGAGTTTAATCGAATTTCAAAGGTATTTTATAGTTGTTTTGGTATCGAAATTGGTATCTCTTCATAAAAAAGGGGAAAAAATTATATGAAAAAAAAAATGCTAACCATACAATTTCCATATATGGAAATTGTATGATTAGAATTTTTTTTAAAATTTTTTGTGAAAAAAAAAGCTTTGATCAATCAATTCAACTGCTGGCAAAACATTTAAGCATTTTTTGGGCTGCTACGACTGAAAACTTTGACTTTTTTAGTTTTTGTTTTCTGAAAAAAAAACACTAGTCATACAATTTCCATATATGGAAATTATATGACTAGCATTTTTTTGATGGCGACTAGCAATTTCAAAGTATTTTTGAAATTGCCCCCAAAAATTTTTTTGTTTTTTTTTTCAACCGCAAATTGATTTTCGTATTCAAACAAACTTTTTTTTGAAAAAAAAATTTGCATGCTAATTTTTTTTTTTTGTGTGTGTGTGTGCGTATAACGTAGTCCTGGATATACTAATATTGGATTTTTTTCCCTTTTTTCATAACGTTTTTCAAAAACGCTTGAAACTCCTCTTTATTCTGTATGACATGTTTTTGTATGCCTTGATCAATGTCTGGTAATTTAAAAATTCAAATTTTAGAAATAATCATCTTTGAAAATAATTGCCAAAATTTAAAAGTTCATTACTTTCGTTAAATTATCTGTCTGAGACAGAAGTAACACATATCAGGCTGTTTCCTATGCATTTTTAATGCGAGACGGTCCAACCGTTGGTTACTACATTTGAGTAGTCAAGGTTTATGTCATTTGTATTCGGTTACGAACACAACCAAAAAAATTTGAGAAATTAAAGTGTAAAAAATAAATATTTTTGGTTTATGGAAAAATGCTTGTCATACATTTTCCATATATGAAAAAATACTAATCATAGACCTTTCATGCAATTTTCTGTACGTATATAATTGTATGGAAAGTGTATGACTAGCATTTTTCCATATATGGAAGTTGTATGACTAGTATTTTTGGTCATCCCGGGGTGAAACTAATGATAAAAAACTGATTCTGTACAGGTTTCAATTACTTTCATAATTTTTAAGTTGATTTTTTTTCATAATTTTACTGACAAATTAGGGATCTTGTTTATTATTTCCCCCCTTTTTGGTTCATGTTAACTTCCCATCCCCGCCCCCCCCCCCCCTGCATGTATTATTTTTGACAACCATTTCTGTTTAAAATATGCATTTCAAAAATGTCAACAATAAAGTGGGTTTTCAATTTGGCGCGTTTGTTTTTGTATTACTCACTATTACATGATACCCACGTAAAAAATTTTAAATTTTATATTAGGCTATTGAAAAAGTGGCCGCCAAAGTTGAATTTCTGAAAATCGAAATGGGGTGGGGATAGTTAACAAGATCCCATATAAGGTTTAATAAATAACAAACATTAATTTTAGCTGGTCATGATGTGCCAGATAATTACATCATGGATAATGATGAATGGGTTAATTTTGTCTTCGGTTTAATTTTGAATACTAAAATTTGTTTAAGGACGGTCTCTGGTTTGTGAAGGGTGTCTTTTAGTGCTCAAAGGTGTAGAACTTACCACTAATTCACAGTGGGGCCGCAATCGAAATTCATTCTGAGCTCTCGAAAGTCATTCTGATCATTTAGGAGTGTTTTCAGACTCTCAAGTATAACGAATACTCAGAGACCTCATCGCGGACCGGGGCTGTCACTAAAAAGCAATGACAAAAATCTTTTTTTTTAAATGGACCCTAGCTATTTAATTTTTTATGTAAAGTTTTTGCTTTGATCATATTACACTATTTTGAGATTTTTTAATGATGTTTAGGGGCGTAAAATTAAGACCTCTGGCCTGTTGATGATCCTATGTAATCTGTTACGCCTACTAGAACATAAATGAATATAAAAACTTAATTGCATTGCCAGCTAAAAGTCTTAAATTTTTAGGAAACTTAAAAAAGAAAGACATATTTAGGACTGTAATCGCTTGTGATCTCTAAAAGATCATAAGTAAAACTTACTCTAGTGAAAAACTAAAAAACGAACAACTATGAATAAATCTGTAATGCTTTTGGTGCGGTTTAGAAAACGAAAACCATCTGCCTGTAATACTGAAACTTTGAGCATATTAGCAACTAAAAAACGTAACCAGATATAAGTTGGCACAGAGAAATTGAAAAACATAGCCAGTAAACAGTTTCAATCAAGCAACTCGAGGAAGTCGAATATATCTTATATATTAAATGGACGCAATGTTTAACTGAGCGCAATGTTTTAGCTTTTTCGAATGCAAGATTTAAGTAAGTCTTTAGGCTAAACGTTGACGAGAAGGCCAAGAATGTTCTTGAACTTTTAAATTTACTAAAGTCTGGAATATTTTAGATTTATTTTTGACAAAAATTCAATTCTTTAGACAAGATGAACTCAATTCTTTTTCAAAAAAAGACAGTGCTGGTCCAATGTTTCCAAAATTTTGCCTTTTCAGATTGTTTTCATTTTGAAACGAACCAACTAAGAACAACAACCTCCTTGCTAGAAAAACTAACTTTTTCCAAACCGATTTGCACTATGAAACTGTTTTGAAATATATCAAAATTTCATCGCTTGAATATCTTGCTTAGAAAAACATAAATTTTCGCAAATCGATTTGCTCTTTGAAAACTTAAGATAATTCAAATTTCCTTTGCCTCAATAGCTTGCTTAGAAAAACTGAAACTTCTCGCGAGTCGATTTTGATTTTCTCTATGGAACAACTTGACATATTTTAAAATTTCATCACATGAAAAGCGTGCTCACAAAATTTTTGAAATATTTCACGCCATTTTATTGACCGTATCGTTTAAAGCAGAACTTTTCGCAAATTTTTTTCAGCAAATTTTTCGCAAATTGATTTGACTTTTGAAATAACTTGAGATACTTAAAAGTTCCAGAGCTTTAATAGCTCGCTTCGATAAATTAAGTTTTTCGCAAAACCATTCGGTCCATAAACTTACTCGACATAGTTCAAAGTTTCATAGCTTTAAAAGCTTGGTAAAAAAACTTCAACTTTTCGCAAACCGAATCAGTCTATGAATTAATTTGAAAATTTTTCATAGCTTCAAAAACTTGCTTAGAAAAACTTCAACTTTTCTCAAAACGAATCAATCCATGAGTTAACTTGAAAACTTTTCATAGCTTTAAAGCTTTCTTGGAAAAACAAAACTTTTCATGAACCCATTTGGTCCACAAAATAACTTGAAAAGATTTTGAAATTTCATAGCTTTAGAAGCTTGCTTAGAAAACTTTAAACTTTTTGAAAACTGATTCAATTTGTAAAACAACTTGAACTATTTTAAATTTTCTAGCTGAAAAAGCTCAAAAGCTTGCTTAGAACAACTTAAGTTTTTCGCGAACTGATTCAATCTAAGAAATAACGTGAAATATATCGACGTTTTCTTGCATTAATAGCTTCCACAGTAAACCTAAAACTTCGCCATCCAATTTGCTTCATGAAATATTTAAAATTTCCATAGCTTGCTTAGAAAAACTTCATTTTTTCGCAAACCGATGGGTACTATGAAACTTAAAGTTTTTCAAAACGATTTACGATATGGCTCAACTCGAAACTGTTTAAAGTTTCATTGCTTGAATAGGTTGATCAGAACAGCAATTAAATTTGAGCGAGTCAATTGATTATTGGAGGCGGGCTTGCTAATATATATTGTGTATATGTGTGTGCGTGTGAGTGGGTGGGTTTGTGTATGTGTGTGTGCGTGTGTGTGTGTGTGTGTGTGTGTGTGTAAATATAATCAGCTTACTCAAATTCCTTGATTCAAACTGTCTGTTTGCTATGTTTTTTCATTTTCTCATTGCCAGCCTATATCTGATTACGTTTTTTAGTTTATAATTTGGTCAAAATTTCTGTATTACAGGCAGATAGTTTTCGTTTTCTAATCCATACCAAAAGCAATCCAGAGAGTTACAGATATTAGCGTTTTCATTTTTCTCTTGAGTGAGTTCTACTTATGACCGTTTTTGAGATCACAAGCTATCATAGTCTCAAATCTGTGTTCACACACACGCACACGCACACCTGCACACACGCGCACACACACTCTTGCACACACATACACGCACGCACACATAATGTCACACACAACAAGTAGACACGCACACAAACAAGCACACACAACGCACGCACGTATACACACACTCATGCGCAAACACACACAGAAACACCCACACACACAAACACATATGACCTTAAAATTCTGAAAAAGTTTCTGATAGACGTTTTTTTGATAAAGTTATTTAACCTTGCGATAAGCAAGGGTATTGTAATCGGATACTAGCCATATCTTCCCGTAAGCAACTTTGTTCACAGGATCACTTCTAGAGGATCTTCACTTCTAGTTTTAAATATCATTTTAATTATTTGATTTTAATTTTTATCAACCTTGTTTGTAAAGCATGGAATTTAGCCTGATTGATTTTTCTTCGAAAGTTCTGTAATTTGTCAATTAACCACGTCTGATTAACATTAAAAAAATTTTTTTTGACTAAATGATGTCGGCTGATGTTGCATCGGCTTAGTCTACTTATATTTTTTAACTTCGACAGCAAAAAAATTCTATTCGGCCAAATTAGGTATTATACAAATGTACGGGATTGTGTTCTTTATTTTTACTTTTTTGAGAAGCTTTCGATTTTTTTTTCACATTTCAACAAAATTTTTAGTTCAGTAGAAAACAACTCCACCAAAACTCAAAAAAATTGTGTGATTAAAAAGAGCGCTAACTCCCCTGCGTGCCTGAAAAATCTCTTCTTTGTCTCCTTGTACTTTACCCAACTGTCTACAGCCATCGAAAAAGTACTTGGCGGTAATGTTTGACCCCTACTTTTGTTTTTTTTCTGTTCTCAGAAACCACTTTCCCAAATTTGAGATTTTGGGTTCAATGGTTAGAGCGTTTTATGGGAAGCTCACTTGCATAGCAGCCACGCCCAAATTTTTGCTGCAAAAAGTTGTGTCCCTCGGAAAAGTCAAGAGCTAGTTTTTCTACCGTCTTTTGAAACTCTCACTTTTCAAGTTTTTGCGTTCAATCGAAACAGCAGATTGTAAGAATCTCTTCTGCTCAAAAGGCTACGCCCACATGTTTTGATTTTTAGAATCATTTTTTGGAAACTTGGAAATTTTTCGACTCGAAAACTATCCTTCCAATTTTCAAGTTAAATATTCAGGTTCAGTCGCAAACCCCGGTTTTGGTAATTTTTAAGCGGCCACAGTCTTCTCATTGTAAAATATTGATAGATTTCTGTAAATTTTTTGAACTTTTGGCCGTTTTTTAGAAATTTTTGATTTTCATAGAAATTATCCTAAATGGAAATGAAAGAACCGTTTGCGAAAAGTGTTCCTACAGAAGCGGCGACTCCTTGTTTTTTAGAAAATTTTTCATGTGCTGGGGAAGATAGCAATTTCTGTAAAGTTTCTCAGTTATTTTAGCAGAGAAGCAACTAAGGTTTCGAGCTTAGTCCAACTTCTGAAACTACTCATTTCATCCAGAATAAGTAAAACAAATTTCTCAAATATCAAACAGTTACCTCCAAATCTTACTTGGCTTCTAGTTGTCTTCACTGGGTATAAAAAAATTTTGGTTTCTCTAGTTTTTTTGAATCGTTTTCTTTTTTTCGACTCAAAAAGTTATGCTATGTTTAAGTTGTATCGCAAGTGGTGCTAAGCTCAGCTTTGCCGCTGTGTATAATTTAGGACAGCTGGATCAACAGGTAATTACTTATTTGGCTGAGGAATCTGATAATCAGAAATAAATTTTCGAAATTGGAAGTCAACCAGGTTTTTTGTGAACTCTACATTTTCACAACCCGATAAGGCAATTTTTTTTTTTTTCAATTAGAAAAAAAACATACTTTAAAAATTTTTAAAAAAATAAATAAATCAAAAGTCAACCGCAAAACCAGAAAATTCGAAGCTAAGCAAACTAAACAAAACTTTAACACTTCCTGAAAAAAATGAAAAAGGCATCATGACATATAAAAGACGTCGTGTTGAAAAAATCATCATCAAAATTTTAGACACAGAAGCAAAGCTGATCTTCGCACCATTTACGATACAAAAAAGCCAAAACCTAAAGTGATTGTGTCTAAGACGGAGTAAAAAATTTAACGAATGCTGTGAAAAAATTGTGGGCTTAAGAATTCGGGAAACTGTTCTTGCAGTTGTAAAAAAATCAATAACCTTAAGTAAAAGAAAGATTCGGGCTCTAAATGTAATTTAAAAAAAATTGGCTCAAGTTTTGAAACGGAACCTACTTTTTGGCATAGCCTACAGTAACAAGTTGCTATAAACGTCAACTGGAAAATTAGCTACAAATCAAAATATAAATAAAAAATAAAAAAATAACTTAAAATTTTTTAAAGCAAATATAGCTGAGAGCTTCAATTTTTAAAGTTCATTAATGTTTAATTAATGTTCATCAAGTCAGTGGATGTCATACGTAATTTTTTCCTATGAATGATGGTTCAAGTAAACATTTAAACGAATTTTTTTTAATGATAACAAATTTGAAGGCTAGATATTTTGGCGAGCGCGAAATAATGACAGTGCGCAAAGCATCCAACCAATATGATACTAGTCACATTGTGCATAACGGCACATGTTGTTAAATAGTCTTTTCTCCCTTCTTAGCAGATGGTTGTCATTGTGTAAAGAACCTATTTCATGCCCATTCAAGTTTGAGATATATGCAGAGGCGAGGCTGTGCTTCGCAAAAACTTGCGAGAACACGACCAAAAAGCAGCTTTGTCAAGTGAAACAAGAGAAAGTAGAAAAAGCCTCGAATTAGCAAAAATTCAGCTAAGCGTTTTAGCAAAAACAAAAAAAGAAAACAAAAATTCAGGGCTGATAATTTTATAAATTACAGAAGACATCAAAAACACTTGCATCTACGGCGAACATTGCTGCCCGCACAAAAAAATTCTACAATGTAGGCTGACAAACAAAAATCCGATTTAACAATTTTTTCCGGAATTTTTTAAAATAATTTCAAACGTACTAAAATTATCAAAAAATTTGAATTTAATAATTTCTTATTTGCTGGCAATTCAGGCTTGTTTTATTCTCATTTTTCAATTGAAATATTTTTTTTGACAACATTTGGACTAAAAAGCGATGAACACACACTTTCAATTTCTGTAGAAAAGCTTCAGATAACTAGCATGTGACGCACCTCCGGTGCTTCGAGTTTTTGACAACTCGTGAAAAATCGCATTCATTCGAAACCACATCTGCAGGCTTTTAGTATTCTCTGACAGCACCCAATTACCTGATTGATAACTTAATATTTAATGAAGTTTTTTAATTCGGATTTGGAGTCAAGATTTACAACTCCTGGGAGTACCCTGGCAGCACCCAATTACAGGGTTGGAATATTTAAATTTTGAGAATTTTTCAGAACCTTAATTGAAAAGTTTGGAAAAATCCTAGAAAAAAAAAATCTGCATATCTCGAAAACAGCAAGGATTTGAGCAGTGATGTTTGGAGGCAATATTCGCAACCCCTATGAATACCCAGACAGCACCCAACTACAAGGTCAGGAATTTCAAATTAAAAAAAGTTTCGTTTTCTGAAAAACTATGACAAAATCACAAAAACGTCATATCTCAAAAACTACAAGGATTTGAGCAGTCATATTTGGAGGCAAGATTTGCAACTTCTGAGAGTACCCTGGCAGCACCCAACTACAGGGTAAGGCATTTCAAACTTTGCAAAAAAAAATAAATCAAATTTTTGGAAAATTTAATTCAAATAATCGCAAAAAAGGCGTATCGCAAAAACTATGAGGATTTGAGCAGTTAAACTTGGAGGCAAGCTTCGCAATAACTGAGAGTACTCCGATAGCTCCCAACTACAGGGTTGGAATTTCAAGATTTGAAGAAAAAAATCGTTAAGTTTTCTGAAAACTTTTCGAAAAATTACAAAAATTATTATATCTCGAAAACTACATGGGACTGAGCAGTCATATTTAGAGACACGGAATTCCCGAGAAAATCCTGACAGCACCCATCTACAGGGTAGGGCATTTCGAACTTTGAAAAAAAATAATTCAAGTTTTTTGAAAATTTAATTTAAATTATCGCAAAAAAGCTTATCTCGAAAACTATGAGGATTTGAGCAGTTAAGTTTGGAGGCAAGCTTCGCAATAACTGAGAGTACTCCGATAGCCCCCAACTACAGGGTTGGTAATTTCAAGATTTGAAGAAAATATTCATTAAGTTTTCTGAAAACTTTTTGAAAAATCACAAAAATTTTTATATCTCGAAAACTACATGGGACTGAGCATTTAGAGACACGGAATTCCCGAGAAAATCCTGACAGCACCCAATTACAGGGTAAGGAATTTCAAACTTGAAAAAAAAATTCAAACTCTCTGATTTTTTTTTGAAAAAAATCACAAAAAAAACGTGGTATCTCGAAAAGTACAAGGATTGGAGTCGTCTCATTTGGAGGCAAGATTCGCAATTCTTGAGAGTACTCTGAGAGCAACTAACTACAGAGTTGCGAAATTCAATTTTTGTAAATTTTTTTATAATTTGAGACCAATTTTGTAACCTTTTTGTGAACCCTGACAGCATCCCACTATTGGGCTGCTGTTTTATAACTCGGTGGAATAACCACTGAATTCAAACTGAGAAATTGAAAAAAAATTTTACCTTCGCAATATAGAAAAAGAAAGATAAAAAACAAAAGATAGAAAAAAAAGATGGTTCGATTTAGTTCAACTATTTTGAACTAAATCGGCGAAAACAAATTTAAAGTGAAAAAATTAGGAGACGAGTAAACAGACGTAATCAAATTAACTAAAAAAGCAAGTATTCAGACAGACAGAGAGACTTAATTTGGCCTCGACAAAATTACTGAAAAAATAATGACCTTGCGGAAAACTAACTGAAAAACTTTTTCAAGCATTGCAATATATGATATAGAGTAAACATGAGAAAATTCTTTCGTTAAACATGCAAAATCGTTAAGCTTGAACATGGGAGATAGCTGTCACTAGCATTTAAAGTGTTTTCCAGTTTCTTGAAACTACCCAAGATTGGAGAAACTGAACAAATGCATGAGAAAACGTAACAAACAGCAACTCAACTTGACATTGCAGAACGATGAACGCGTCTTGCACCTTTCATTAAAATTATCAAAAATTTTGAATTTTATAGTTTCTTATTTGCTGGCAATTCAGGCTGGTTTTATTCTCATTTTTCAATTGAAATAATTTTTTTGACAACATTTGGACTAAAAAGCGATGAACACACATTTTCAATTTCTGTAGAAAAGCTTCAGATAACTAGCATGTGACGCACCTCCGGTGCTTCGAGTTTTTGACAACTCGTGAAAAATCGCATTCATTCGAAACCACATCTGCAGGCTTTTAGTATTCTCTGACAGCACCCAATTACCTGATTGATAACTTAATATTTAATGAAGTTTTTTAATTCGGATTTGGAGTCAAGATTTACAACTCCTGGGAGTACCCTGGTAGCACCCAATTACAGGGTTGGAATATTTAAATTTTGAGAATTTTTCAGAACCTTAATTGAAAAGTTTGGAAAAATCCTAGAAAAAAAAAATCTGCATATATCGAAAACAACAAGGATTTGAGCAGTGATGTTTGGAGGCAAGATTCGCAACCCCTATGAATACCCAGACAGCACCCAACTACAAGGTCAGGAATTTCAAATTAAAAAAAGTTTCGTTTTCTGAAAAACTATGACAAAATCACAAAAACGTCATATCTCAAAAACTACAAGGATTTGAGCAGTCATATTTGGAGGCAAGATTTGCAACTCCTGAGAGTACCCTGGCAGCACCCAACTACAGGGTAAGGCATTTCAAACTTTGCAAAAAAAAATAAATCAAATTTTTGGAAAATTTAATTCAAATAATCGCAAAAAAGGCGTATCGCAAAAACTATGAGGATTTGAGCAGTTAAACTTGGAGGCAAGCTTCGCAATAACTGAGAGTACTCCGATAGCTTCCAACTACAGGGTTGGAATTTCAAGATTTGAAGAAAAAAATCGTTAAGTTTTCTGAAAACTTTTCGAAAAATTACAAAAATTATTATATCTCGAAAACTACATGGGACTGAGCAGTCATATTTAGAGACACGGAATTCCCGAGAAAATCCTGACAGCACCCATCTACAGGGTAAGGCATTTCAAACTTTGAAAAAAAAATAATTTAAGTTTTCTGAAAATTTTTCGATAAATTACAAAAATTTTTATATCTCGAAAACAACATGGGACTGAGCAGTCATATTTAGAGACTCGGAATTCCCGAGAAAATCCTGACAGCACCCATCTACAGGGTAAGGCATTTCAAACTTTGAAAATTTAATTTAAATAATCGCAAAAAAATTTTATCTCGAAAACTATGAGGATTTGAGCAGTTAAGTTTGGAGGCAAGCTTCGCAATAACTGAGAGTACTCCGATAGCCCCCAACTACAGGGTTGGGAATTTCAAGATTTGAAGAAATTATTCGTTAAGTTTTCTGAAAACATTTTGAAAAATCACAAAAATTTTTATATCTCGAAAAGTACATGGGACTGAGCAGTTATATTTAGAGACACGGAATTCCCGATAGCCCCCAACTACAGGGTTGGGAATTTCAAGATTTGAAGAAATTATTCGTTAAGTTTTCTGAAAACTTTTCGAAAAATTACAAAAATTATTATATCTCGAAAACTACATGGGACTGAGCAGTCATATTTAGAGACACGGAATTCCCGAGAAAATCCTGACAGCACCCATCTACAGGGTAGGGCATTTCGAACTTTGAAAAAAAATAATTCAAGTTTTTTGAAAATTTAATTTAAATTATCGCAAAAAAGCTTATCTCGAAAACTATGAGGATTTGAGCAGTTAAGTTTGGAGGCAAGCTTCGCAATAACTGAGAGTACTCCGATAGCTCCCAACTACAGGGTTGGAATTTCAAGATTTGAAGAAAAAAATCGTTAAGTTTTCTGAAAACATTTTGAAAAATCACAAAAATTTTTATATCTCGAAAAGTACATGGGACTGAGCAGTTATATTTAGAGACACGGAATTCCCGAGAGCACCCAATTACAGGGTAAGGAATTTCAAACTTTAAGAAAAACTTATTCAAGTTCTCTGAAATTAAAAAAAAAAAATCACAAAAAAACGTGGTATCTCGCAAAGTACAAGGATTTGAGTCGTCTCATTTGGAGGCAAAATTCGCAATCCTTGAGAGTACTCTGACAGCAACTAACTACAGAGTTGGGAATTTCAATTTTTGTAAATTATTTACAATATATAAAGAGATAGATAGAAAACAAAAGATAGAAAAAAAAGATGGAAAAAAGATTTAAAAAGATAGAAAAACATAGAAAAAAAGATCAAAAAAAGATTGATAAAAAGATAGAAAAAAAGATAGAAAAAGAAAGATTGGAAGAACCGTTTGACAGTAGTACTTTTTCGAACTAAATCGTCAAAATTAAATTCAAATTGAAAAAATTAGGAGACGAGTAGACAGACGTAATCAAATTAATTAAAAAAGCAGGTATTCAGACAGACAGAGAGACTTAATTTGGCCTCGAAAAAATTACTGAAAAATTAATGACCTTGCGGAAAACTAACTGAAAAACTTTTTCAAGCATTGCAATATATGATATAGAGTAAACATGAGAAAATTCTTTCGTTAAACATGCAAAATCGTTAAGCTTGAACATGGGAGATAGCTGTCACTAGCATTTAAATATAGTATAGATAGATATAGACATAGGTAGATATAGATACATAGGTAGATAGACAAAAAAACGAAAACTCATAAATTCAATTACTTACACCCGAAAAACAAACATGAAAACACATGATTGAACAATCAAGCGCAGCAAAGGTTTAAAGGGATTTTGTTGCGCAAACTGAAAAAAAAATCACGAACAAATAAGAAAATAAGAACATTGTCACACTTTAAACATGCTTCCAAAAAAAACAAGAAGTAATTGAAGAAAAATCATTCAGAAAATAAGCCGACGGAATTAAAGCCTACTCAAGCGCCGAAAAGACACTGAAAATTTTGACACAAAAACACTATTAAGAAGACTCATAAAAGGCACATGCCTAACATGCACCCACTATATTTACGTTTCTAGTAAAACACGTGTAACATTTTTGTTGGCCTAGTTATTTGCGGGAAAAAGTCTAGTACCTGATTGCAATACCCTAGCTTATCGCATGGGTTATAATTTTATGCATTACCGCTCACACATTCTTCAGAACTCTTTATTCATCATTACTTTCTAAGAAAGGACGGATTTTGAACAAATTTACAGTTTAAAGTGCACCATTGCTCAGAGAAAACAATAGACTCTTTTCAAGTTTTTAATTGATCTGAAATGATAATAAGCTGACACGAGATACTTAAATTTATATTTTACAAATGTTTAACATACAATTTACAATTCGATTCAAAACAACCCCGGTTGGCGTATGATTTTTATATAATCGTATATAGGGGAAAAGATAGTTACCATTTGTTACTCTTCTTTACATCGGAATAAACTTCGTGTAGGCTGCTGGTAAAAAATGACAACGCATATCTCGCATCCATGACCAGAACAATAAAATATTTTCAGTTTATTGTCTTATGATGTACTGCAGCGGCGGTCAAGATTAATCCTAAGCCAGCATGACAAAATTCTATAAACCTTTAGTGGAGCCAAGCTTTTCTCTGGTCAGCTCTTTTAAATAGATCAAAAGCACCTTGTGATATCTAAAGAAGAGCAGTTTTATGTCGCATTCGACTTAAGAGCCCCGAGCAAGTTAACATGTACAGTGAATCGCTAAAATTAAGCAGATATACTACAACTACACATACTGTTTGTTTTCAAATTTCGAACAATTTTCATTTTTAAACATTTGAATAGAAAAATGGAATGCTCTTCTGCATCGAATTTCATTAACCATAATCGCTGATGATTTAGTTTAAGAGTAAAAACAGTCTAATTTCCCCCAAAAAATCAGATATCCCCTTTTAGTCTTTAAAATGTCACGTTCAGTATATCCGTTTGACTTATGGCTAGTTTTAGTTTTTGAAACCCTTCTCCTTTCGTTTTTACTTTTCTTCCTGTAGACTGCTTTGATCTTGAATTGGGTGTGCACATCAGTTAAAGAACGTTATATATCTGTTTAGGGAATGGGCGGAAAGGTCGATGGTGTCTCTTGGTTCGTTAGTCGATCTTCACTGCGCCATATATCTTTCTAATGAAGAAATATGCAGATATGAACCCAATTGCTCCCGTAAGAAGGGCAAATGAAGCCACCATCAGCATCGAGTACCCGAAATACAGCAGAGCCGGAATGAATTCAGTGATGTCCAGCTATAACAAAAACATCCACCAGTTAACTCTTTAAACACAAATAAGAACGACTGGTTGCTAGGTGTCACAAATTAGAAAAAATTATTTCACCCTACACCTCTTTTGAGTTCAGACAGTTTTCAATGAAACGTTTTTGACTCAAGCATAACAATCAAGTGATAAAATCAGGGGCGAACACCTCCCAGCAGACAGCATCAGAATTCGACTCACCGACATCCCAAAGAATCCCCCTTTGGTACTTAGTTTATGACACCCATTTTAATTTCAATTTCGGGTTTTTTGGTCGCGCCAGTTTTCTGTCAAAAATTCGCCTGTTGCCCAAAAATGCTTGGCCAAATAAGGTCTTTATAGTGTTTTGTAAGACACTGGAAAATCAATTTGGTCTTCTTTTAGGAACATTTGAGCTTCAACCGGAGAATGCAATTGAAAAGCGGCCTTCGAAAGAAATCAAGAGAAAAAACGCCGAAACGGAATCACAGTCTGCAGGCAATTGGGAAGGCGTTCATAAACACAAACAAGACTGCTCGTATCAGGGCGAAGCCCTGAATGTTCCGACTGCCTTTTAAAGTTTATGGAGCAGCAGTAAGAACAAAAAATTAAATGAAATAAAATAAAATGAATTTTTTTTTTTAATTTGAAAATTTTTAATGAAAATCATCCCCCCACACGCCATATAAAGTACAAAAAGATAGATTTCGATCCTTGTAACAAATCAATTATGGCAAATAAGCTTCGTTCAACCAATTTGCAACGATTTATAAGACGGATTAAATCTCCGCTTACGCGTTAATAACGCGAACTAGATCGCGCGTTAATTGTCCCAAATTGGTCAAAATGGCAATCTTTAAACCCTCATAACTTTACGCAAAATAATCACAGGTGAAATATCTTTTCAAATTTAAGCTCAGGACAACAATGGCTTTTGAATGATATAAAAAAATTCCGTCAAAAATGGCTAGTTAAAAAGTCGAAATTTGTCTGAAGAAAAAAAACCCACCCCGAGCACAAATATTCCGTTACTTTCGTATCGAAAGTCGGAACAAAAACCCAAAAACATAGCCAACGGATGGCTGAAAAAAAAGGTTGAAGAACAAGGAATGCGAAAAAAATTGATAGAACACTTTTCAACTTTCGAAGTAAATAAATAAGGTTTAAGCTCTTTGAAAACCAAGAAATTTCAATTATTGGCTCTTTATTTCATAACATCATCCCACTTAGAGAAAATCTAGATCAATAAGTAGGCTTTTTATTCCCATTGGAATTCAGAAAATTTAAGTACACTTTTGAAACTAGAAATCTATCAGTTTTTCGTGACCTTTACAGTTTTGCTTCCATAATTGAGTTTGTTTTCTTTTTAAAAAATGAACTGAACTTCAAAACAAATCAGGTCAAACTGCAAAACAAAACTTGAGCCTGAAAAAAAAATGTTTTTTTTTTTCGAAAAAAAACTAAAATCATCACGACCCATAAAAACTTCACTACGCTCATTGACTGTTAAAAAATAAAACTTTAACAAATCGGCTTGGTAAAATTACAACCAATATGAAAACTGTTTTCGAAAACGACGGAAATTTAAAATTCTAACTTGCTGAAAAAATTACCTTTGCATTATTTCCAACAGAGAGGACCAGGAGACGAGTCCATGACTTTCGAAACAAGAACTCGATCATGTTCCCTTTTTCTGTTCGATAGTGGAGTTTGCCTTTCTTTTAACAATGGAAATGAACTTAACTTAAATAGAAATCAAAACTCAAACCACGAAAAAATCTAATTTGAGCGTAGACAAATTTTAAAACTTTATCCTAAAAAAAAACTTGATAAAAAAGCACCAAGACCTTATATAAGAGTCTTCATTACGTACATTACTCATAATCAAACTGCCCAATTATAAATCATGTGAATTGAATTTGAAAATTTCAATTTTATACATGCATGATTGTTTTTCCTAGAAAAACTTTCGAACAAACTGATATCATTCATTAACTCTTCTAACTGAGGAATGTTAGTTTCACATAAAATATCCACATGATTTTATTACATTAAAAAAATTCACTTCACTCATCGAACTTAAACTGAAATGTAACAAAATTTAGGTCCTTTTCCACTAAAATGTTTAACACAGGCAATTCCTGCAAAAATGTTGGATACAAACAATCAGTACCATAAGATGTGAGGTTTAATTCCTTGCTTTTCTTATAGCTGAGGAAAATAAATAAGTTTTTACTCTCGATTTCCAGACACTAGCTCTATTTAAAAAACGACCAAAGTAAGTAAACAATTTATTCAAGACAGAGCAAACACGAGCAAGAAAGCGTCAAAGATTCGTGGGCGTTAAAATGAACATATACTCAATTTTTTAAGTAATAAATTGGAATTTAAACTATAAACTAAAGGCAAACACACTAAAATTTGCATGCCATAAACTAGAATGTATTGAACCAAATTGCGTATAAATTTTGCATTTCCAAAATCTCGCGAAGTATATCGAATTGAAAAAGGATTTTAATTATTATACTGCTGTATGAAACATAGATTTTAACTGTTCAATTGACGAATTAAGAAAGCATCAACTGAGTTGACTTATTGCTAATCAAATGTCAAAGCACATCATGTCAATATACTGCTAAAGCAGCCTTCACACCTCAAATTACTTTTATTGGCGGCTTAAGTTGGAAAAAAGTTGCATCATACTATCACACAATGCTACGCTCGTGTAATAAACACCACTAACAATGGCAGAAGTTTAGATTGTAGAAAAAAATCTTGGACAGCAGCTTTTGATTCCACCCCGACAATAAGTAAAATACTCTTCCAGTGTTAAAACGATATAATGATTTGCTTTAAAAACAAAGTGTAGACATCTGAGACAGTTAATGAGTCGACAAATATCTAACTTAAAATATTTTGACTGAATAATTTTTCGTTACTGAAGGACCAAATAACGATCTAACTATCGTGCAATCATCAAAAACCAGAGGAAAGTTTTGATTCATTGCATTCGATTGGTGTTTTAGAGATACCCTAATGCTACTGCAGATGTGAGCAGAGTAGTTGACTTACTCTGAAGTAGAAGTAGATTATTGAGTAGAGGAACAGGTAGAATGCTGGCCCACACGATGTCAGAAAGGATCTCCACCACCAGTTGTAGTCCTGAAAGAGGTAGCAAAATTACGTGTCAGAAAATTATGATGCCACCAGATTGTGCTATTTCAATGCGCCACATCTCAGAATACATCTCAGCTTAGTTCAATCAATTTTCAAAATATTAACAAGACTGATCCTATCAGGGCGAAGCCTTGAATGTTCCGACTGCCTTTTAAGGTTTATGGAGCAGTAAAAACATTAAAAAGTTCATTGAAATAGAACAAAATCAATTTTTGTTTCGACTTTCGATACGAAAGTAACGGAATATTTGTGCTCGGGGTGGGTTTTTTTTTCTTCAAGACAAATTTCGACTTTTTAACTAGCCATTTTTGACGGAATTTTTTATATCATTCAAAAGGTATTGTTGTCCTGAGCTTAAATTTGAAAAGATATTTCACCTGTGATCATTTTTCGTAAATTTACGGGGGTTTAAAGATTGCCATTTTGGCCAATTAGGGACAATTAATGTGCGATATATTTCGCGCTATCAACGCGTAAGCGGAGAGTTAATCCGTCTTAGAAATTGTTCCAAATTGGTTAAAATAAGCTTATTTGCGATAATTGGTTTGTTACAAGGAGTAAAGTTTATTCTTTTGTACTTTAAATGGCGCGAGGGGTATGATTTTCATTAAAAATTTCAAATTTTAGAAAAAATTTCTTTTCATTTTGTTTTATTTCATTGAATTTTTTAATATTATTACTGCTCCATAAACCTTAAAAGGCAGTCGGAACATTCAGGGCTTCGCCCTGATACGAGCAGTCTTGTTTAAATTTGAAATTTTTTATGAAAATCATCCCCCCACACGCCATACAAAGTACAAAAGGATAGATTTCGCTCCTTGTAACAAACCAATTATGGCACATAAGCTTCTTTTAACCAACTTGGAACGATTTCTAAGACGGATTAACTCTACGCTTAAGCGTTAATAGCGCGAAATATATCGCGCGCTAATTGTCCCAAATTGGCCAAAATGGCAATCTTTAAACCCTCGTAACTTTACGAAAAATCATCACAGGTGAAATATCTTTTCAAATTTGAGCTCAGGACAACAATACCTTTCGAATGATTTTAAAAAATTCCGTCAAAAATGGCTAGTTAAAAAGTCGAAATTTGTCTGAAGAAAAAAAACCCACCCCGAGCACAAATATTCCGTTACTTTCGTATCGAAAGTCGAAACAATAAGCAAGATATCGCAAAAAGCTTTTCTATGCTAGCAAGTGAGATAAAATGACTATTTCGGAGTTAGCAATGTGAGCAAGATCTGTGTTTCTTAATTATATTACTAAGTTTCTTAATTATATTCACTAACCTCGTTGCACAGCTGGAAATAGATGACGATGATGGCCACTTGGGATGTGGTGACGATAAGGATCAAGAAGACAAGGAACAGGAACGCGAATAGCGAATAGTACTCGTGCTTCCAAATTGCCTAAACAAAACGCCAATTTACATTATATCACTCACATCACTGCATGACAAATAATAAATGTTAATTAAACAATTTTAAAAAAACATAACCAACAGATAGTTGGAAAAGAATCAACCTCAACTTTCGAATTTTTAAGAAAAAAAATAGATGACCTTAAAGCTCTTTGAATTTCTAGAACAATTTATGCTAAACATTTTTTTGATTAAATTAACCCAATTTGAGAAATTAACCCAAAAGGGAAGTGGGACATCTGTCAATCCCCGATATCCACCGCTGCAAAAAATTTAGACAATACCAAAAAAAGTGTCGTTCAGTTATCTGAATTTAGAGAAACAATTAGTCAGGCAAAAATTTTTGACTTGAATAAACTTAATTCAAACTAATTCATTCAAAACAATCATTATACAGACCTTTTTTACACAGGGGTGAAGCAAGCTCCTTGTAGCAACTAATGGTTAAAAAGAAAAAAATCGAGAAAATTGCATGTATCGCATTTCTTTGCATCAGCAAAAAATGATAGCGGCAATAAATTCATAAGGGAAACTCAGCCTGGTTCCAACGAATTCATGAACATCGCTGTGATACATTAAATTGCTCACAAGACGAGCGTAAAATCCTTTGTGAATCGCAGAGAATGATAAAAATCTGAAAACCGCACAAAAAACGGATTTCTAAGTTAAAATGGGATTTTTTTCAAAAATTTTCAAAATAAATCAATATCTAGAAACTTATATTCACATACTCATAGAAAATGACGAGAAAAAAAAACAAATATAGAACAGAAAACAGAATAATAAAAGGAAAACATTCGCATACGATATTTTGCAAAACTGTGAATGATAGCGGATTTCCATTTCAAAAAGAAAAAGTTGGAGCAGACAAACAAATAAACAAACGAAGAATGCACATCATTGAACTAATTATAAAAAATATTGAACCCGAAAACGAAAAGAGTGTTAGCTGGACTTGAAAAAAAAACAATATTCATTAAAAAAACAGAAGATAATCATTTTATTTTGCTTAAAGGTATCAAATTCAAAATTAGACCAATATAATATGTATAAGGAAAACTAACGGGAAACAAGGAAAGATGTCAAAATAAAAATATGAAAACAAACTTTTCTGATTTGATACAAATTTTTGCTTCCTTAACCCCATTTTATCAATTAATACAGTTATCGGGATTAAAACAATATAGGCTAGAAAGCAATAAACAACATGAAAAAATTATTTGTTGCAGAAAAAATTAATCGCAAAAACTCATAATTTAAATAAAATGCGCCATAAATCTACGATAAATTAAGTCGCTTGAAAAACAAGAAGAATAAAAGAAAGATTTAATTTTGTGACCCGAGCTTTAAAAGAAGAAAATTAGTTTTTCCTGTAAATTTTTTCATTTTTTGGGTCTAGAAAAAACTTACACACAGGCGAAGTTGCACTTCGCATACACAAGCAAAAATATGACCGATAACGCCACTGGGAAAAACTGCATGAGTAAAACTTTGAGTCTACAAAATTTTTTAAGTGACGCACGCCAATTATGACGCATTAGCAGCACCAGACATTTTGAAAAAAAAATTACCAAATAACATGCCTCAATTTATAGAGCAGTAATAACATGAAAAAATTAAATGTTAAAAAAAAAGATTTTTTTTTTAAATTTGGTACTTTTTGAGAAAAACATCTCCCACACGCCATATTTCGTACACAGTGATAAATTACGCTCTTAGTAACAAAACAATTATGGCAAAGAAGCTTCCTTCAACCAACTTAGAACGATTTCTATGACGGATTAAATCTCCGCTTACGCGTTAATAGCGCGAAATAAATCGCGCGTTAATTGTCCCAAATTGGCAATTTTTAAACCCCCAGAATTTTACAAAAAATGATCACAGGTGAAATATCTTTTCAAATTTAAGCTCAGGACAACAATACTTTTTGAATGATATACAAAAATCCCGTCAAAAATCGCTAGTTAAAAAGTCGAATTTGTCTGAAGAAAAAAAACACCCCGAGCACAAATAGTCCGTTACTTTCGTTACGAAACTCGGAACAATGATACTCTGTGTTAAAATCCTTAGCACTAGCTGTACTTAATAGTTGGTTGATGATCAAAATTAACACATTTTATCGCAACAATATTTGCGACTTAGGTTGTAAAAAAAAGAAACTATAACACAAGCATTGCTATAACACAAGCATTGCTATAACACAAGCATTGCTATAACACAAGCATTGCTGGTGTAAAAACACGGAGGCAAAGCTGAACCTACTTCCGATTAAACTCTTAATCTCAGATTTGGACGGTAGATTTAGAGAAAAGTCAAAAGTTTCCGAAAAATAGTCAAAATTTCATAATTAGACAATTTATATTCCGATTTTTTTCCACAAAAATAAGAGCATAGGCGTTTCCAATTCTGCGGATAGGAGGCCTTACACCGGTTCTTGTATTTGAATTATTGATCACAGATTTTTGGCAGTGTAGTTTTCGAGAAAAACAAAATATTTTCTAAGAAACGATCAGCAGCTCCAAATTTGGGCATTTCCTAAGGCCATAACTATTTTCTGCGAAAACAAGGGCGTAGCACCTTATGCAGGGGAGATCACAATAACATTTTCTTTTGATTGAAGTCTGAATCTCAGAATAGATGGAGTCATTTTTCAGAAATTGGGTCGAAACCCCAACCCCCCCCCCCCCCCCCCCCCTCGAAAGTTTCGAATGGCATCGGGCACGGTAAAAAGATACACACAGTAGATTAGCCGGTCTTTCCATCGGGTTTTCAACCAATTTTCTGAAAATCTTGGTGCTACTAAAAGTAGCACCAATATTTGCGACTTAGGTTGGAAAAATAGTGGACTTCGTATTAACACACTACGCTTCGCTTGTGTAAACAAACTTAATGCTCAAGGCGGCGTCTCAGAAACTTACTCTGATCACTATATATGGGGACAGCTGCTATATGTATGCCCGTATACTGGAAGAGACAACTTACGAAACTTCCCCTTGAGTGGGCACGCACATTGGGCATAAAAACATTATGCCCATGAGCGTTCAGAAGCAACCGCCCCACACATTCAGACCTTTTACTCAATCATCACTGACGCCCATTCCAAGAAAGTCAAACAAATCAATTTCGCTCTTAGTTTAATTTAAGTAACTGGCTTTAACCCAACAACAAATGATTAGATCAACTGCTAGCTCACACTTATGAAAACTATGAATAACAGTGTAAAATTAATCTCGAGAAATGATCACCAATTGGCGAATAAGAATTAAACAGATTTTGACGAGACACGGGCACCATTTCATGACAATCATCCTCGCGAATAGTATCTTGATGTTCTACCGTGAATATGAAGGAAAGTTCCAAGAAGACAGCTCCAAAGGGGAGCAGTCCGGAGAGAACCATTGCGATGAAGGGGTGGTTGTGCCAGCTCTGTTCGGGTACCACGCGTGGTATGTGTTTCACTTGCACAGGGTGGGAGTACGGCTGTTTTCTGAATCCGAAGTAGTAGCCCAGGAACACGAGGGGTAGGGAGATGCCGAGCCAGATGGCCAACAAAGACACCATCACTGAGAAGGGTACCTACATCAACACAGAACAAAAGTTATTGAGAGTTATTGTTACTGGGTCCAGGAAAATTCCCAGGTCTACTGCTGAGCAAAAACTTGTTTTTGATTTTTTGAAACAACCGGGCCCATCTTCCGTGGTCTTTTCGAGGATTCAATTATCAGGATACTGGTGTCTTGCGCCTTTTCTGGGATTCACTTAAAAACACTATTTTCCCTTAAAATTTAGAAACCAGCCACACTATTTATTTAATAAATTCATTGTGGCCTTCGATGTAGCATCTTTAGAGTCATATCTAAAGAAGACAATCACGGGTAGATATGTCCATGTCATCTATTCAGGTCTCATTAGAGCAGGAAGAAAAACTGACAAGGACAAGACGATTTTTCGCTGCGGCTTCATTCTTGTTTAGAAAAAAGTGATACGTCTCTTTCGATAGGTGAAATATTATTTGTAATCTTACCGCTCCAGATGACTTCTTCCCCCAGATGAAGAAGTTCAGAAAGAAGGTAGTTCCAAACAGGATTCCTGGAAACAGGGTTCCAGTCCACATAGCCCCCGACTTCCATTGTTGCCCCCGCATTGTCCTATATAGTCTGCCTGCGTGATACCCAGCAATCACTCTAGAATTTATGGTAGCGTCAGACTCCCTATTCAGACGATTAAAGAACTATTCTTTTAATTTTCGCTGCTTTTGCTGCTCTTACCCCATGAAGCAGTAGAGGAATATTCCTCCAGACATGATGGATCCTCGACTGGCAGGTGACAAGAATCCGAGCATAGCCAAGCCTGCAACAAAACTGCATAGTTGTAGATTTGAATCGGCAACAAACTTCCTTTTATTTTTCCTGCATTAGTTGAATGAGCAGCGGAAAAGAAACTTAACACGCACCAATGGTGAACCCGAACATGGCCAGTATCTGGATGCCTGAGCCTACGAGGGAGGATAGCAATCTGGGGTGTTTGGGAGGCCTGAACACGTCCCCATGCACCATCTTCCAACCACTCTCTTCCAGATGACTCTCCTTAAAATCAACTCATTTCATTATATTTAGAACTAATCTTCAAATCAACGCAGTTGATTTTTTTTAATTTTGATTTCAAAAGTATTGAGCTTGTATCACCGATAATTAACAATTGGTAAGCTGAGAAGAAAGTATGCATTTGCAGATTTAGTTTCATAAGAACATTCGATAGCACTTACGAGGTCGTCTTCTGAGTTGTATTTGGCAATATCCCTTCGTAGAGTCCTGATCAGAATCACAGTGACAATTCCTAAAAAAAAAGTTCCGGCTATTGTGAGGTTCCCCAACCAGAGGCCGATCGAGGCAGGATGGCGAGGAGGTGTCTCATGGGTAGGGATTTAGTTTTTCAAATATTCGTTGACTTTTCTTGGCCGGCCAAAATTTCCTTAGACTTCGCTTAAACTATAACTAGATCTTAATTTGCCAAAACTTTCCCCCAAAATTTGTATACATGGCCACAGAAAGCGCCTTTAAAAAAACTTGGGATCGGTTGACCAAAATTGAATGTCGTAGAAAAGTATCACACGGCTCTTAGCGAGTTGACAGGGTCGGTCGTATCCTAAGGGGGTGGCGTCCTCTCATCTCATTACAAGTTTCAGTTATGAACAGAAAAGGTAAAAGAAAATAATTTCAGTTATCAAAAATATCAAGATTTGTTTATGGTTTCAAGTGTTGCGATACTAGCGTATGTAGGAAGTGTTGGACGCTTATCCCGCATAAAACAAATGACCTTTTTTCCTATTTCACTTCGTGGCAAAAAATGGCGTTTTGGTAAGTTTCCTAACGAATTCGCCCGCAACTCAGAAAAATTTGCCAAACGAGTGTCTTCATAGTGTTTGGAAAATCTTCTGTTTTGTTCAATAATAGGTTGAGGGGCTAAATTTAGGAACAAAGGATAAAAAGTTAAGTTCTAATATTAATACAGAGGCGAAGCTGTGCTTCGCAAACACTTGCGAGAACACGACAAAAAAGCAGCTCTATGAAGTGAAACAAGAAAAAGTAGAAATTAGCCTCGAATTAATAAAAGTTCAGCTGCATATCGGATTGCATCCTGCGACCTAGAGATTAATATTCACACGCACTAACCACTCATCCACGGACGCTTATTTGATTAGAAAAATTAGCCACAAATAAAGCAGAAAACAATTGCTACGAAATTTCAATTACAGATCCTGATTAATACAAAACTAGAAACATGTAATCGGTTGAACAACTCATGAGAGTCTCCAAAAGCTATATACCACCAATTTATCAATAATAACAATAATAATAATATGAATATAGCGTACGCAAGGGGTTTCCCCCACAGTTTCAGTTCAGTTAGTTAGACATATTTCTGCAGTTGTTTCGGGTACAGTGGAACACTGATTTATGGCTGCACCTCAAAAACAAATCTGGATAAACTACAGAAACAAGAAATTTTCGATGAAGTACAGAAACTACAGAAACAGAAAGTTCGATGAAGTAAGATCGACGAGACGAAAATACAAAGTTTACTCAATCTAAGAGCTACATACAAACGAAGTCTTAAAATACTAACAAAAGTTATAAGAAAAGAACATCCAAGTAAATATGTGAATAACTTCATAACATCGAAAGAAATAAGTAAGCATCTCTTAACTGACACACAGATTAGAAGTGAGAGAGTTAGATTTCTTTTCAATAAGATTGTCAAACTAGACTATAAGAATTTGTTAAAGATAATGCAATGCCCAGCAACTAAATTAGACGGTTATGTTCATAAACTCAGAGACCTATTTCTACATTATACTGATTTCTGTTCAAAGATTTTATGGTAAAAAGCGGGTTGAATTTTTCTATGACTACCTAGCTTGTTTCATTTTAAGAAATCATGAAAAAATCCTTGGTCTATATGGTTGAGATCTATATCAACAAAAACGGTTTATGCAAATTTTTAGGTTTCAATCGGATAAAAACAAAAAATATGGATTCTGATTCTCCAAATTGCTCTTAAATTGCACCTGCCAACAGGTTGTCAGCCTTACGGTGACTAATCGAATCAGCGCTAGCAAAATTGTGCATTTATAATAAATAATTTCTGTAATGTGCCTGATTCGTAAACGAATTTATTATTATTATATAGCAAAAGTGCCACCAAAAGAGCACTTTAATTTGCGAGTTAGGTTAGAAAAAAGAAGGTTCGTACTAATACACTACGCCTGTTAGTGTAATTGCGTAAAACGATAGTTCTCAAATATTTCTTCTTCTACAAATTTCTCCTTCCAGTTCGCCTCTGCTACAAATTAAGATGAGTGGAGTTAAATTAGTGAGTGACGGACTGACCTGACATGAGGAGTACGATGATTAGTGCATTGAGAATGTTGAACCAGTGGATCTGTCCGTCCTTCCTGGCCAAGTACACATCCCATCTGGAGGCCCATTTGATAACAGACTCCTCCCACTCCACCTAAACGACAAAGCTATACAAATTAGATCTCCCAATCAATAAGTTTTTTTAAATTTAAGGATCCACTAAATTGGGGGCCCACACCTTCATGCCCACTCTGATTAATATCAAGTCGAGAAACGCGTATAAAATGTTTTGAAATTCGAAAGTGCACTAATTTATCATGGAACATAAATTTCGGCATCGATATATAGAAATTGTTGACTGGTATTTCTTTAAATTACGAATTTTTTAGATAAAAATTTCGGCGCTTTACAGAAGTTTTCTGGTAGCGTTTCTCAAAGGTTCAGCCAAACTGCATCTCAGAGGCGAAGCTGAACTTCGCTAAAAGGCAAAACGGTAAAAAAGACTTAAAATTGCAACAGCTGTCCTAGCGGATTTATTAAGTTCTCCGTCATCTAATAGTGAATACGAGGTGCTATAAAAAAGTGTATAACACACATCTTACTAAATCGCTCACCAATGAATATGAGCTCCAAAAACGAGAAACATTTGTCGAGTTAAATTTAAAAAGAGAACGTTTCAAATTTCTTTAACAAATGTTTGCTTGTATAAATATTTAAGCAGAACTATTAATTAACAGCTGTCGTTTCTAGCTAGGCAATGTAGCAGTAGTTCACATCCGAAGAGATGCCTAGAAGATTTATTTACTCCTATGAAAAACTACTTGTAAATTATAAACTAGTGGCCCAGCTAAAGCTGGAAATAACTGTTTGTTAGTTTTAACAAATGTTTTACTGATGCAGATTGTAATTCGATTTTTGACCTATTTTTGGACGTTCTCCATTTTCTCCGAAACGACCCTGCCAAATTTCAGATTAACAGGAGCGAGCGATCCCCAAAGCCTGTTCTTTATTAAGCTAAAAACTGATTTGCAGCCAGACATCATGAATTGCGGTTTCCCAAAAATATGCAAATAAGTTAATACAAGCTTTGCAAAGAACTGGTCAAACGAGCAAAACCAACTCAATAAAAAAACTAACTGTTAGCACAGAATATCTTGAACAGTTACCTTTGCCAAAAAATGTCTGTTGCTTTTTAGGCACTGGATGGGAGGAGTGTTAGATATTAAGCATTTAAAAAATTCGACAAGATGGCCACAAAATTGTTTAAAAAAACAACAACATCAGAATGAGACTGGGACCACAACTGAAAAGTATTTATAGCGACATCACCTGCGGTCTTTGGAAGAACCGATTTTGCTAATAACACTGAAATTTTAATCTTAAATGTGTGCACCAGATGAATAAGCTGATAGAAAGTTACGCAAACATACATACAGACAACCAAATCCGACTTTCAGGAAAAAATGGTTTATTGGTTGGAAACTTTTATTTTCGGTCTCCCTTCGGAGCTTAGAGCAATTACTAAAACTCTACCCTAATACATTGCAATGCAGTCAAATCGGCAATTACACTGATGACAATTTCATTGAAAGATACTAACTAAGTCGAAGATGACTATTTCTACCAAGGGCGAAGTTACATTTCACAAAAACAAATCATAAAACAGCTAAAAAAACCAACCAGTTGATTTAAAAAAAACTTGAAAAATACGAAACACTAGAAAGATTTATGTCTTCGAGCCTGCCACTGCAAGTTATCGGAAATACTTAGAAAGAAACAAACAAGCATGTTCAGTTTAACATTCGCTTCAAAAAGTAAAAAAAAACAAGTTACTTTACTTTAATGGCAAGAACCTGAATTTGAGCTCATTTAAAAATGTGGCCTTTTGAATTTCAAGAATCTTTTATGATGGACAAAGAGTATATTATGAGTTACCAAATTGCTAAAAATTTTCAAGACAACAAATCAAAGCCTAAATGTCAAAGAGACAATATTTGGCACATACCAACGCATATGTAGCAGAATGTCCTATTGCAGTATATCACAGACATGGGATATAAAGAGGCCGAGTTTTAATGTATCGTTTGTTAGAAATGTTAAGTGAATGGCTCAGATTTTCTGAACGGTAAAACGGATGCTCAATCACGTTTTAATATATCTGCGCATAAAAATATCTCTATACTCGCCAATACCCCAATAAATTAGGCTTTAACTTCTGCATCAAACCAACAGACAAAAAATTGCTGTTTTATAATCTTTGATTGGCAGTTTTGATGTCAAATTATGCCGCTGACAAATTATGTCCTCAAACGTGTAAGAAGAGCAATTGGTCTACCAGCAACGAAACATAGATGTACTGGCCTACCAGCAAATATTTAGATGCAAAATTTGCGATTTAAAAAAATAAAACAAAATGTTAAAAATTGACACTTAACTAGTCCATAGCCGATTCCCTATTAAATTTACGGTGAAAACGCTTTTGCAGGGGCGACCTTCATTAAAATAACTCAATTCGATTGTTTACCTTATAACCAAATTCGCACAGTCATTTGTGGGAAATTGAACGAAGTCCAAAACTGGGTCAAAAAGTAAAATATATATTTTTTCAGTCGATAACAGATTCCGTACTCAAATTGAATAGAGATATCGCTGATGCAGGGTATACCCCTACAGTTTTTTCTTCCGACTGAACCCTTTTTCTTATCAGACCCGACCAAAAATAAGGAGAAAAACGATAGTGCGACATAAAAGTTTGCCAAGCAGAAAAGAGTTTATGTGCAAGAAGTACAGCTCCTGGTCAGAGTAAAAGACCCGGACTTTTGTCTTCCCAAGCATTTTGGTTAACTCTGCTCCAAAAAAAATACTCAAATCTAAGGAACTTGAATGTTAATTAAAACATAGCCAACAGACAGTTGGAAAAAAGTCAATTAAACGCAAGTTAACAGAAAAAAAAATACTTTTTTTTTTCAAAAAATCTCATCTTTCGAGTTTTAAAGAAGACAAATAGATGCCCTCAAAGCTCGTTTTGAATTTCTAGAACAATTTATGATTGGTGCAAGTTTGATGAAAATTAAGAAAACTGGATTAATAGGTAGTTTTTACCCCGCTGGGGATCTATAAAAAAATGCCATTTTTGAAACTAAAAGCCGTTTAAGTTTTTTCGCACCATTTCAATGTTAGTTTTTGGAGACGGCTATTTACCTTACTTTCAACAGATGAATGTGCCTTTATAATTTAGACTTTTTCCTTAAATAAAAATTAAAATAAAAAAAAACCAAGACCTATATAAGAGTCTTTACTTCGTTCATTACGCCTGTAAACAACTTTTTTAGGTGAGAAAGTCTACAACGCCTGAATAACAGGCAGCTTTGACAATCGATGAATTTAGTTGGTCTGTTTCGCTTGATTATTAACAAAGAGTTAATTAATAAAACGGTTTCTTATTACTAACACATAAAGCTGAACTTTGCAGACACAAACCAAAAAAAATTCCCTAACGGATACTAAAATTTAAGAAAAACCAAAAAATTGTACTTAAAAAAACCCACCAACTAGATTTGCACCGCTAATCTCCAAGTTTAGACGCATTTCATCACATGTGCCATATCACCGTCCGAATTCCAAACACCAGTAACCAAAAAGCGGATAAAGCAAATAAAAAATTGTCACAAAAAATAGAGCTATAGAAATTAACTAAGGAAAGAATAGGTGCCAGAAAGCAATGCTGAATAACACATTTTGATACGTGCCGGAATCAAACTGCCGACCTGGAGATTGCAAACTTCACTACCTTGCATCTGCGCCATGGTTACTTAGCAAAAGATAACCACTAGCAACTAATAAAGCAATTATAGCAGATGATATTAACTGACAATGTACCACCAAATGAGCAAAATTTTTCCAGTTGATTGGGGAAAAAGTGGATTTGTTATATAACACTGCACAGTGGTTTTATCAGAACGATAAAGATTTAGCAGTAACGCTCAGTATAACGCTCAGTATAACGCTCACAAAACGCTCAGTATAACGCTCACAAAACGTATGAATCAGTAGAACGCTAAGGTTCACTACTTATCGATACCGCGGATATACTAATAGCGTCATAGATTTAACAAATTGCTTGTTTCACCTCAAACACTTTTAATTGTTCCGACCTCTGAAAGTCGGACCGTTGTCTTCGGGTCTGTTTCAGTTTCTACCAAAATCAGATTCTACAAGTAACATCTGAATGTGTCGAGTTAAGTTTTGATTTTGTTATCATATTGAAGCCCTTTTAGTCAAGATTCCAACGTTTTTCAAAAACTTGACCGTAGCTAAGAGACAGTTGGAAAAGAGTAAACTAATGCAAAAACAGTAAAAAAAAGACTGACTTGTTTTAAAAAAAATAAAACATCAATTTTCGAAAGCAAACAATTGATGGCCTTGAAGCCATTTGAAATTTTAGAAAAATTTAGGATCGATCATTTTTTGACAAAATTTCTAAAAACGAATTCAACAAGTAAATCTTTTATTTCGCTCGGAAATCTGGAAATAAAATTCAACTTTCAAAGCCAGAAATCGATCCTGTTTTGTGTGAACATTACACTTTTGCTGGTCGATAGTGGAGTTTACCCTCTTTCAACAAAAGCAATGGAGTGAACTTAAGAAGAAATCAGAAGTCAAACCGCTGAAAAGTAAATTTGAGCCTGAAGAAACTTAACTTTTCCAGAAAAACGCTGGAAAAAAATCATCATTACTTTTATAAGAATCTGAACTACGTTCATGAACTTTTACAATACCCCCTGATTTGAAAGTTTTGCTTTGTAGCCTGGTTTCGAGCGAGTAACTATTATAATACGAGAAGCTTTCATTGGAGCAGTTAAAAATCTAGTTGTAAAACGACTTGAACTTTTTAGTTTCTTTCTATTCTAATGTTCGAAACTTTTGTCTTTCTTCTTAACACATAAAAAAAGCGACACAAATGTGACACAGAGGCGAAGCTGCACTTCGTAAACACTACTGAAAAAACAGCAAAAAGTAACTCTAAAAAGGCAAAAAAATTATATATATTAAACAACAAGATTTCAAAAACTTTGGCTCAGTGCCGGTATTGAACCACAGAAGATAGCCAACAGATAGGTGCAAAAAAGTAAACAAAAACAAAGAAACCGATAAGAAAATGATTGAGATTTTTTGAATTTTTCAACTTTCGATTTTCCAAGAAAAAAATTCATCACATTGGAGCTCTTAGAATTTCAAATACTGTTTATGATTGAAAATATTTTCGTAAAACTATCACAATTAGAGAAAATAAATCAATAAGTTATTGTTTTATTCTGCCGGGATATCTTAAAATGAAGATCATTTTTGAAATTAGAAATCATTAACGTTTTTCATAAACTTTGCACTTTTGCTGTTCAATAATGGCGCTGTAATTTCTTTTAAAAGGTAATAAACTGGACCTGAAAAAAGTCTGAATTAAAACGTCAAATAGCAAATCAAAAATTCCAGTGAGAACAAGTTTGCTAACTTTTTCCTAAAAAACTCATCAAGACCCATATAAGTGAAAATCACTACGTTCTTTAACACTTAAATATACCCAGAGATAAAGAGTCCTACGTGCTCGTGTATGCGCCATGGTCGATTGACAATCCAGAAAAACAACCCACAAACTACGCTTATTAAATATAGATGCTTAGAAATTGTCAATACTATACAGCATAAGTGCCACCAAATGAGCACTATATTTGAGAGTTGGGGTTTATGGATTGCTCGCTAGCTAGCTTGGATAATAAAAATGGATAATATAACTCTTCGCTCGCTAGCTTGCTCGTGTAAAAACCGGGTTTGCACAGCCACCAGCTACTCTTCTTCTCGGCTATGTTTTTCGTTTAATGTATACAGAACGTTTTATTAGAGCCTTTAAAACGTGTCTATATTCTATTTTCAAGCTGCGTCTTATTTGATTGTTTTCGCCCAAGTTTCCAACTCGCATAAAAAGATTATCAGAACTATTTCCCCCCAAGTACACTAACACAAAAAATGAGAGTTGTCACGTAATAACTTTTAGGTAATTGACCTCATAGATTTAATCAACAACGACACAATCAACAAAGACATAAATATTCGAGCACTTATAATTTGACGTTCGAAAATTAGAACGGATTAAGTTAATTAGTTAATAACAGAAAAAAAATTGAGGACAGAGTAAAAATGTCCGACATACCAATATGTAATACCACATTTTACAAATAAATTGTTTCCGAACAATATTATGTTCCAGAGGTGAACTTTTCAGGGGTTTTATAAAAAGATATGTTTTTACTTGCCTCGTAGGCGAACACGATCTTCTGGTCTGAGTTGGTGAGTAGGAGTGGCTTGGGCTCCTGGTTCTTCACACTGCACTGGCCCTCCTTGCCTATCTCCATGTCCTCCAGCGAAACACTGCAACACAATACGTCTTCCTAATTACTGTAAGAACTATATAAGATCATGAGCTCACTGTTCAAACTGGTAAGAATTATTTCGTAGAGGATGATGCGAAACAGGTTTACTTTTTGCTATATTATGAAACAAGTTTTTATAAAGTATGTTACGAATTTAGCCAACAACTTTGGAACTTTAGGAGCACTTTCTGGACGGGGCCGGAAAATGTTTCTAACCGAAAATACAAGTTTTCTTCCAAAAATTTGTAGAGGCTGTTTACCTAGCATGAATTTAAAACAGAAAAGAGAATGATTGCTAGAGATTAGTCGGTCTTACTGTTGCGCTTTTTGATTCGAAATCTTTGACCTTCACCGTCAAAATGGCCGAAAATAATCCAAAAAATTACGTTGATTTATTGAAAAATCTTCCCCCAGATTCCAATATTGACCCCAAATTAATGATTCCTATTATAACTAGCCTTTTGACAAGAGTTGATTCTCTTGAAAATGTATTTAATGAAAGAACTCAGGAAACAATTGACTTAAAAACAATGTTTTGATCTCGAAAAGCGAGTAAATTTTATGGAAAGATATTCGAGCAAAGATTGCTGAATTTTGATATCAACCCTACTCGCCCAACCTGATTTCCGACATGTGCACCCTAGTTTATCATTACTTTGTTGGCTATGTGTTATCACTGGAAGCTATCAAGGCATGTCATCCTCTTACGACGCGCAAGGATTCTGGTAAGAACGTTCCAATTATTTTGAAATTTGTCTACTTTTCGGCGTACGTTATCTGGGCAGAAAGGTGTACAGGGAAAAATTTAATTCATAAATTAACGTGTGCCGAAATCAGATATGGAAGTTGAAAGGAAAAGCGATGACATGAACCTTATTACAACGACTCATAACTGCCAAGTGAAAGTTTTTTGCTAACGACAAAATGGCTCATTTTATTCCCAAAATGTAAATTGTCTTGCTGGAGTGGAACAACGAGCTAATATTGCAGCCAAAAAACAGATCAGTCGAAATCGGCCAAGATCTCACAACTATCCTCAAGCAGTTCAAAAAACCTTCAATATTGGGCGCCATATGGGTGCTCAACTAAATACCAATTTAACTCCTGGTATTTCGAGATGGTCAAAGAGGAATTTATTGCCAGAAATATTGATAATCAGGCCTCAAAGAAATTGAATAATGAAAGAAACGGAAGCGCTTTATGTAGAAAAAACAGTAACAGAAGACGCTAACAAATAAGTTCAATCAACTTGACTGAAGTTATTTTTTCAGATTGACCTGGAGAGAAATGTAGAAGAACGTCATATGGGCTACTTAAAAGACAGTTTTTTTATATTTTTTAAAATATAAGGTCCCGTAGATGCCACCATGACCAACTCGGTATGGATATTAATCAGTTAGAACAAAAACCTTTGATAATTGCACTTTGCGAAACCTGAATGTGTGATAATGATTATCTGAATCTCTATCATTTTGATGGCTGCGATCCCTTAATTTCTAAGCACCGAAAGTATCAACGAGGTGCTGGATGTGCGTTTTATGAGCGCAATGATGAGAATTTTTAGTTAAAAAATGTGGAGGTTAAATTCGAATGCATAAACATATCTATTGTTTATAAGTTAGTCAAGACTAATATTTCCGTTGTCTATAAACCACCACAGAGCAAAGAGCAAAAATGAAGATTTTTTGAATCACTTTGAGAATTACCTTCAGAACTTAAATGCTTTGAAAACTATTTTTTTAGTTTGTGGAGATTTTAATATCGATACTTTAGATTGCAAGCCAATTTCATTAATCTAATTAAAAACTGTGGTGAAAATACTTTGGAATAGCGATCCAACTCGCTTACTTCAACATCGATCCGCAAGAAAATCAAGACCCGCAATAAGATCCGCAAGAAAATCAAGATTACTTCTATAGAAATCTTGAAAATCATTATGTGACGAAAATATAAATATTTACTCCTCTTAGAAAACAAATTGTCGAAATCTTATAAGCTTAGTGATCCCATTTAGAAAATATGTCCGTTAGTTGAATCCATAGTGTCAACAATTGATCGTTTTGCGCCCTTAGAAAAATCATAATCACAAAAACAGTCATGAGTTACCGATTCAACCAAAAATCGGCTTTTCAGGAAATGGGTAAAAATCCTACTGAATCGAATAAACTGAAAGATTCTCAAGCTAGAATTTTGGCAACAAAGGTAAGAAGAAACGAAAAAGTTTATTCGACAAAAAAGTTTCGAATGGTAGAAATTCAACGCTGTTCCAGGCCTTTAATGAATTTTGCAAAGGAAACTCCAGAAACACGAGTTTTTTTGGACGCTGATGTTTTTATTGAATTTTTCGCCTCAATTGGCGTGAAACTGAGGAATCCTGAATTTGATTACAAACAAGCGGTGGGTTATGTAGATCGGATCAAAAAATCAACGCAATCAGGCCTCAAAGAAATTGAATAATGAAAGAAACGGAAGCGCTTAATGAAGAAAAAACAGTAACAGAAGACGCTAACAAATAAGTTCAATCAACTTGACTGAATTTATTTTTTCAGATTGACCTGGAGAGAAATGTAGAAGAACGTCATATGGGCTACTTAAAAGACAGTTTTTTTTATATACTTTTTTTTAAATATAAGGTCCCGTAGATGCCATCATGACCAACTCGTTATAGATATTAATCAGTTAGAACAAAAACCTTTGATTTTTGCACTTTGCGAAACCTGAATGTATTATAATGATTATCTGAATCTCTATCATTTTGATGGCTGCCATCCCTTAATTTCTAAGCACCGAAAGTATCAACGAGGTGCTGGATGTGCGTTTTATGTGCGCAATGATGAGAATTTTTAGTTAAAAAAGGTGGAGGTTAATTTCGAATGCATAAACATATCTATTGTTTATAAGTTAGTCAAGACCAATATTTCCATTGTCTATAAACCACCACAGAGCAAAGAGCAAAAATGAAGATTTTTTGAATCACTTTGAGAATTACCTTCAGAACTTAAATGCTTTGAAAACTAATTTTCTTGTTTGTGGAGATTTTAATATCGATACTTTAGATTGCAAGCCAATTTCATTAATCTAATTAAAAACTGTGGTGAAAATATTTTGGAATAGCGATCCAACTCGCTTACTTCAACATCGATCCGCAAGAAAATCAAGATCCGCAAGAAAATCAAGATTACTTCTATAGAAATCTTGAAAATCATTTTGTGACGAAAATATTTATAAATATTTACTCCTCTTAGAAAACAAATTGTCGAAATCTTATAAGCTTAGTGATCCCATTTAGAAAATATGTCCGTTAGTTGAATCCATCGTGTCAACAATTGATCGTTTCGCGCCCTTAGAAAAATCATAATCACAAAAACAGTCATGAGATACCGATTCAACCAAAAATCGGCTTTTCAGGAAATGGGTAAAAATCCTACTGAATCGAATAAACTGAAAGATTCTCAAGCTAGAAATTTAGCAACAAAGGTAAAAAGAAACGAAAAAGTTTATTCGACAAAAAAGTTTCGAATGGTAGAAATTCAAAAACGCTGTTCTAGGCCTTTAATGAATTTTGCAAAGGAAACTCCAGAAACACGAGTTTTTTTGGACGCTGATGTTTTTATTGAATTTTTCGCCTCAATTGGCGTGAAACTGAGGAATCCTGAATTTGATTACAAACAAGCGGTGGGTTATGTAGATCGGATCGAAAAATCAACGGTTTTAAATATTACCCTCAAGAAATTGAAAGCGCCATATAAATGTTGAAGAACAAAGGTTCAAATGGTCATGATGGCATAAGAAACAAAATTAAAAAATTATCGCTGCCTGTAATTTCTGTAAGAATTTGCAGCCTTTTCAACCAATGCGGTAACAGTGGTTATTTTCTTCAAAGCTTAAAAGTTGCAAAAGTTATGGCCCTTTTTAAAGGGAGGTTTGAAGGAATCTCGGGAAAATTATAGAGCAATTAGTTTACTCAGTTCACTCAGCAAAACTTCCGAAAGGATAAAATTCAATAGAATGTTTAACTTTGCTAACAAACAGAGGATTCTTCATGAAAAACAGTTTGGTTTTCTAAAGAAAAAGTCATGCGTGGACGCATTAATCGAATTCACCAAATTTAATAGAGGGATGGGACAAAAAATTGGTTGGTCAATCATGCCTTGTTGATCTCAAAAAACGCATTTGATACCATAAATCATAATCTTTTTTGGACAAAACTGGAACAATACGGCTATAGAGGTCGGATTCATTGTCTTCTGAAAAGTTACTTTACAATCGGTTTCAATTTGTTCAAACTGAAAAAATATATATCTTCCAGGCGCTCTATGTCATGTGCAGTACCGCAAAGGTCAGTTTTAGGTCCGTTTTTGTTTTTAATATATATAAATGATCTTCTGTAAATTGCTGAAGGATCTGAGGTAGTTCTATTTGCTGATAGCTTTGATAGGTCGTTAAACAAAGTGGATAGATGGTTCAAAACGAATGGACTTAGCGTCAATCATAGTAAAACTCAATTAATGAAATTTGGTAGTAACTTTTCAAACAATTTCTTTGCTTTTGGTACTTCAGTTCAAATTACAAATAAGTGCAATTAATTAGTCATTTTTGTTGATAAAAAACTTAGTTTCAAATTTCACATTAAACATGTGTGCAAAAAATCAACTAAATTTTGTGGCATTGTCTGGAAAGCCAGGTATATTTTTTTCTAAACAACAGATGCTTCGCTCTTACAAAGCATATGTAATTCCTACAATCACTTAAGGAATTTTAATATACGGCAATACATCCTAATCTCACCTTATCGAGATAATGAAATTACAAGAAGAATCTTGAGAGCAATTTTTTTAAAACGTAGATATGAGTCAATCAAAGAAATTATATACTTTTTTGAGATATTTAAATACTTGTTTATGGAATTGCGATGGAACAAAATAAATGGTTTTCTGTAGCAGATTTACTCCGAAAAAAGTGCACCATGTACCAGGAGCAAAGCGAAAGGCGTAATTTAAGTGACAACATTTTCTACTACAGCTAAACAGAGATCGCTTACAGTTAGAATTGTGCAGGCTTTTAATTATTTAAAACAAAATGACTTAACCTGTTAATACATATGAAATGTCACAAGTTAGCTGATTGAGATTCTATAAACAGTTTTTTCAAATTAACCTATAAGACAATCAGGACCTCTATGAACTGTTTTCTAACTTGAGCCCTTAAATTAATTTGTTTGTTGAGTTAATGCTGGCTGTCTTCTCTTTACTCTCCAGGATATCCTACTCGATGAGCAGTACTGCTCTTTAGTATCTCCCTCCAGACCTAAAATATTGCTTTTGGCGTTGTATATGTAGCTGGTAAAGTAATTCAAATTTTAAATAAATTCCAGAAGGGAGACCAGAACCAAAAATGAGTAGGAGTACATTTCTCAAGTAACAGGCCAAAGATTTTCATGAACGAAATATATAACATACTCAACAGAAAAAATATAACACAATCAACAGACAGTGTGATAATTGTCAATATACAAGACGGAACCGAAAAAAAATTGACTTATTTTCGGAAACTTTTCAGCTTATGAATTTCGGATAAAAATTAATTTCACATTAAAGATCGTAGAATGTCAAAAGTTTGGATCAATAGGAATTTTTTGATCCGCTGGTAATCTTAATATGAAAATCCACATTCGAAGTTGAAAGTCAAAAGTAACTTCTTAACTGCAGATCTCATTCAACGGTTTCACGCACTTTTACTCTCACAGTCTCCCATCAGAATGCTTTTTTTGCTTTCCGAGAGCGTATTTTGATTTCCTTTTTGAATTTGAATTCATTTTGTATGGTTATAAAACAAAAGACGATGAATAAAAAAACACATGGATCAATAATGAGCCGAAGTTCCTCTAGGAGTTGCCCTGGATAACCTTACATAATATTGGAGAGCAGAGGTAAGCTGTTTTACGGTAACTGGTTACAGATCAGGTCAAAAGTTCTAAATTTTCGTTTATGTATGGTGTCGTGAATTGATTGCAAAACAGAGCAAAACTTTTATTTGACATTTTTTCGAGAATTTCAGGAATAAATAACAAAATGTGTTAACCCGACATTTTTCAAATTTTAGAGGCAAAAGTGCAATAACAAACAGCATGTAGAAATTTTTTCTCTGGACCTAGTCAATTGTCTTTCTGAAAACTGCGAAACACTTGAAACAAAGCGGTGAATTATTCAAAATTTGATGAATAGTCTCTTTCAAAACTTGAAAGAAGTAATTTCGTAAAGTGTTGCAATCGCATCTTGACTGAAAACAGAGTGTATAGGATTAAACTTGCGTTTGAAGAAAACTGTTCTAAAGATTCAGCTTTGCATCAAAGGAAAGCAATTTAATTACAATTTTGGTGGGCAATCGTGTGCCAGCAGAGCATGTCTGATAATTATCTTTTGCATTTATATTGTAAAACTGTAGAAGACATTGTCGTGAAATGTACCTTCTAGCTTGATACAGTACCCCACTTGAAACGGACCACATTTTTGCTACCATGGTCAATGAATTCTAAATGTAAATTTTGTATTAATAAATGCTCCAAAATTTATGAAATCTTCAGTGAGTTGAACTTTAGATGTTAACTTTCTATTAATAAATACGTCAAAACAATTAAAACTTTCAATAATTTGAACTTGGAGCTCACTAGAAAACTTAGTAGTTAGGTGCCTTTCTGCCAAAATTGATTTTTAAAACTCTTTGTACACTTAATTGCCAAATGATTGGCCTTTTCGCGGACAGTTAAGAAAGAAAGAAAGAAAGAATATATTTCTCCAACATAAATAAACATACAATCAGAGCATCAAAAAGAGAGATTGGAGAAGACATACAACGGGATCCTAGGATCCCCTATGCGTCTGCCATTACGGGCTATATTAATAGGTGAAAACTAAAAACAATAACCAATGAAAAAACTCTTCCACCTTTAAATTTTTCCACAAAAAAAATCATAAAATCTATTTCAAAACTTATGGCAAACTGGTGTTCACATCTATGTGCCGCTCGTTATTACAATGCTAATTTTTAAGAGATGATATGATGGAGAAAATTTACCGGAGTCATCCATCCGCCCACTTTTGTGCAAAGGAATTACCTTAACCACCATAAGAGACCTTGGAAAAATACTTTTTTCTACTATGGTCAGATACAACAGTTGTAGCAGAAAAGCTTATTTTTCGCTAATTCATTTCCTATATTTATGTCAAATTCATAATCAAACCGTAAACTCTTTTGTTACGTTCAGATGATTGAATTTCAGTGAAACCAAGATGAAATTACCTTCTGGGGAAAACTTCGAAGCCCACAATGCGGTAGGTGTTCTCTTCTGCGATAAAATGGTATTTCATCACAAACTGCAAGTAGTTGTTCAGCGCAACCTGAAAACGAAATTTACCAAACTAGAAAAAAAAACTCAAGCGCATTCAGTATTTCACTAGAAAAATTAACTATCACTGTTCGATTTTTGATTTGATGTTACTATCTTTTTGATTTGATGATTTGCTAACATGTTACTTACTATCTTCTGAGATGTATCGTAACTTTCATATCTTGATTTAATAAGCATCTTGTGTTAACTTATAGGACTTATTGCAGCTTGACATCTCATATACAACTCACATTTTTCACTCTTTTGATCTCTTCAAGATAACTGCAACTGATTAGTTAGAAAAAGTGAAAATACAAATAACAGCAACAACAACTAACAGCCAGTTTCTTGTCTGGAGTCTCCACCGCCGAGCCCACTTTGTACCCGATCTCGTACTCTGTCAGTCTGGTGTGTATATTCTTGTAGGGCGTGGCCACTGGCAGCCCGTCTGCCATCAGATGGGCCGAGTACTCGTCCTGGATTTTATCAACTAGCTTGGCTACCTCTTTACTGGACAGCTCCTTGTCAGCCCCACACAGTACTTTGCAAGGCAGATTGGACATGAACTTGATGTCATAGGGAGTGTTCACTATCCTGTCCCCTCGCAAGATCTCACCTATTGACAAGTAACTCATTCAGTCTTCTTATTTCGAGAAAATCCGCCCCTAACCTCGAGAAAATCCTATATTCTCCCCTGCTTGATACTGTGTGTTTCAGAACCGATAGTAGCTCAAAAAACACTTTCCACGAGTAGTGGTCAATTTTTGTCTATCTAGCACTTTTTGATATTAGCTAATTGCACTGGAAGATGTTTTCAGATGTTACCTAGATTTTCGGATTTGTATGCGAGATTATTTCCACTGGGCTTGCAGAAGGGCAGTGAGTAATACTCGTAGGGTAGCTGTGCTTTGTCGCTGGTCAGTTTAACTGCTTTGATCTCTACCGGGTCATCCTTTAAATAGTCCATTGGCGCCACTCCCGGGACCACAAAACAATCACTTAATCTCGTACAAAACAGAACGACTGATAAGGACGCTACAATTAACAACTCGAGGTGCTTCATTTTCGGAATAATTTTGCCGCAATTGCTACCACTTCTATTTATTTGGCTGGTGGTTCATTAGACCTGAAAATAGTACATACACTCCGAATAAAAAAATCGAATTTCGAACCAGCTATAAATTAGTTTTAACTTCTTCGTTAAAACATTGAATAGGAAAGTACGAACACAATAATACAGCCCATAGACACTTTGAAAAATGCTTGTGAATTCAGGGACGCCGTAAAAATTGGTTTTTTGAACAACTGTTAAACTCATTTTTGAGCAGAATACAGCCATGAAAAAACGAAGTTGAACAAGGACAGACGGTTACCGTGCAAAAAAACCCGAAATATTCCGACCTTAGTCTTAAAAAATATATCAGTCTTAAAAAAATATAAAAGTTTTGTGAATTAGCATTGTTTTTTCTGCGCGGTGTGAATAAACGTTCTGAATGAAAAACTAAAACATAGGCATATTCGACAGTCAAAAAAAAATAGGCAAATTGGACAACAATTTTTTAAAAGAATTGACTAGAAAAGCAAACAAGAAAATTTCGCTAACGTTAATTTTTTTTGCAGTTTTTTGAAATTTTGATTCAAAAGGCGCTAAAAAAACTAACTTTACTCGAGTAAAACTAATTTTTCTCGGCTTAAATTAAGCTATTGTTAACTTTTAAAATAAGCAATTGTAAGCCTGCTCGCTCGCTTTCTTCGCTCCAATCAAGACAAAAAATCAAACTTCAAACCGGTTTTTCTCGACATTGGGAAAAGTTTTTGGAAACTTTTTAATGTCCAATTGCTCAATCCTGTCCAATGATTATTTGTACAACCTGACTTTGCGTGAAAAAACAAGATAAAAGAAAAACAAGGATAGACGGTTACTGTGAAAGTAGCAGAGAATGTTCTGAACAGAATATCCTAGAAAAAAAATTTGTTCAAATTAGTGTAGTTTTTTCTGTTGTGTGAAAAAAGATCGAAACGAAAAAAAAATTAGGCCAAAGCGACAGTCATATTCAAGTAGGCCAATTGGAAAACAGTTGTAGAAAAATGGCCAGAAAAACAAAACAAATCGTTAAGCATCCGAAAATTTTCAAACCTTTTTTTGCAGACTTTTTATTTAGAAGTTTTTGATTTCCAAATTGGCGCTGGAAAATCCAGACACTAACTTTCATTAAGTAAAACTACGTTTTCACGGCTTAAATTAAGCATAAATAAGCTATTGCAAGCCATCACGTTCACCTTGTTAGCTTGAATTTTGGCCAAAACTAAAAAAAAATCAACCTATTTTGTCAAAACTGAGAAAACGTTTCAAAAATTTTCAATATCGGTAGAATCGCGACAAAGGTTTTTAACATTATATATCACTCGACTCATTTGAATGATTATTTTAAATGATTTTGCGTGGAAAACAAAAAAAAAGAAAAAACTAGAACAAACCCGAATACAATGTTCCTCCACATAATTCAAATGGTCGGAACAACAAGGATAGCCGGTTACTGTGCAAGTAGCATAGACTGTTCCGACCATAGTCTCAAAAAATGACAACAAACTTTTTTCAAAAAAGTGTCGTTATTTCCGGCGTTGTATGCTCAAAGTAGCTGAACGAAAAACTAGAGATTAGGCATATTCGACGCTCATAGTAAAATAGGCAAATTGAAAAACAAAATTTAAAGAAAAATGACTAGAAAAAACGAAAAAAATCAAAAAATGTTAATAATTGTTCAAATTTTTTTTGAACTTTTGAAATTTTTGATTCCCAAAAGAAACATAAATACTAAAAAAACTAACGTTACTCGATTAAATATTTACGTTTTAACTTGAGCTATTCTAAGCTTTTAAGCCATTAAAATAAGCTATTGTAAGCCCTTTATTCGCTCGAATTAGGACGAAAAATCAAAAATATTAAAACCGTTTTTCGCGACAATTATTTTTTAGTCATTCAAATTACAACTCTAAGCTCTTTAATAAGATATATCACTCAACTCTCTCCGATGACTAATTGTGGTAGCTGATCTTGCGTGGAAAAGAAAACAAAAAATACACCGGAATACAAAGTACTCCCCATTTTTTTTAAATGGTCGAAACAAAAAGTGTCAATGAACTCAAAAAAAAATTAAGGATTTTATAGACTTTTAAACTTTCAATTTTCAAAGGTAAAATACAACGTGTTAATGCTCTTTGAATATCAAGCATCTTTTTTGATTAACAGTTTTTTCATAAAACTAACCCAATTTCAGATAACAGAGTCAAAAAGTTATTTGTTAATTCCGCTGGGAAATCTAAAAAAGAAAATCAAACTTTGAAACTACAAGTCATTCACGTTTCCCCTTTTTGCACTTTCGAAAATTAAGGTCGTTATTTGCAAACCGCAGAGTATCAAAAACAATAAGTAATTCCCTTCGATCATTGACAATTAAAGTATCGCTAAAGCTCCGATATTTATGAACTCATTCTCACCCCATTTTGGAAAACTTTATCAACAGAAACTGTTTTTTATTTCAAAATTAAGCACCACAAGTAAATTGAAAGTCAAGATCCATCTACTGCTTCACTTGCGCTTTTTGACTAAAAGGTCTAATTTTGTTAACGCATTTGAATAAACTTTTCAAAAAAACTCCCAGAAACAATAAGCGAGAACATAAATGCACTAATATGTATGAGCACACATCTGTAGTTATTACAGCATTTTACACAGAGGCGAAGTTGCACTTCGCATACACGAGCAAAAATATGACCGATAACTCTACTGGGAAAAACTGAATGAGTAAAACTTAGAGTCTACATTATTTCTTAAGTGACGCACGCCAATTATGAGTCTACATAATTGCCAAGTGATGCAAGCCAATTATGACGCATTGGCAGTACCAGTTAAATTGAAAATTACCAATTAACATGCCTCAATTCATAGAGCAGACGCATTTTAACAATTATACGAAAAAGTTCATTAAAAACATCCGACCCTGCCCAGGTTCGAACCCTCTCATTTTGTTGCTGGTCCCTACCTCTACGCTATAGATCCATGATACCTTGAAGCTAAACTGCTATTTGTAATATTATAAACTGTGTTAATATACTTAGCATTGGCTGTACTTAATAGCTGAGCTGAATAAAAACGAACACTTCAAAATGAACACATTTTGTCGCAACAATTCATAGAGCAGACGCATTTTAACAATTATACGAAAAAGTTCATTAAAAACATCCGACCCTGCCCACGCTCGATCCCTCTTACTTTGTTGCGGGTCTCCTTCCCTACCTCTACGCTGCAGATCTATGATACCTTGACGTTAAAGTGCTATTTGTAAAATAATAGTCTGTGTTAATATCCTTAGCATTGGATGTACTTAATAGCTGGTTATTGATCAAGCTGAACACTTTTTGTCGCAACAATACTTGCGTCGCAACAATATTTGCGACTTAAGTTGGAAAAAAGAGAGTTTATACTATAACACAAGCTTTGCTTGTGTGAAGACAAACACTAGCGAGAACACGACAAAAAGCAAGTCTAAAAAGTGCTATAAGAAATAGAAATAAGCCTCGAATTAGTAAAAATTCGGCTAGGTCTAGGAATGGATCTGCGACCTACTTCATTAAAGAGTTTTAAGTCTCACGCACTATCCACTCAGCCACCTACGCTTAACCATCGACAAACACTAGTCACGAATAAAGCAGCTACATATGCTAATAAACTACCAATGCCATTCATCAAAAGTGGCATCAAATACAAACAGACACAATTTTACAAATCATAATTTGGAAAAAAAAAACTGAAAGCATCCATACTAACTGTCCATGTAACAAATCGGCAAGTATAAATCCACATTATATACAAATTATGCATTTCAATTATTGTTATGTTGTTTGAAACGAAAAGCTTTTTTTGGTTAATTTCATGAATTTAAAATGCATCAACTGTGTTAACTTATTACAATTCGAATGCCAAAGCACATGCTATCAAAAAGCTGTAAAGGTGCCTCAAAAGTTGTAGCTATATTTGCGACTTTGCTTAGAAAAAAAGGTTCATGGTAATACACTAAGCTGACGCTAGTGTAAAAACAACTGTTCCTGGTCAGATTCGAACCCAAAAACTTTGCCGTCACAGGCGTATTCTTCATTTCCAGGCTACGTGCCGGACACGCAATGAAGTTTGAATTCATTATGGAACCAAGATACACGTGATGCTGTTAAACAAGTTTTTAACTCGAAAAAAGTCCATATTCCGGTTTGATAACGCTTGCTAATCGCAAGCGTAATCAGCTGTGTATCATGTCAAGCTTATCTAAAATTTTATCTATTCACGTGTTTTCTAATAGGATATGTCTGTTAGCATTGAGAAAATTTCCTCCGGTGTCTCCGAATGGCAATCAACCTTACAATACACATCAGATATCTCGGTCTCAGGTAATAAAAATTGACCAACAATTTTTGTCTAAGATTAAAATTCATCTTATAACCTAGTCTCGTAAAATCGTACATAGTGATTGTATAACAATTTTCCGTATAATTTGCCATATATCGATGGCTTCACGTGTACTAAAACACTGTTATGAAAGTTTTAAAATGATAACTATAGATTAAGGTACTTTCTTTTCACGCAAAATTTTCACACTGAAGTAAAACTCCATCTAAAGTGATCGACTGATATATCAATTTGAACTCAGTTTAGCTGTGATGCGAACTATGAATAACGGTTTGCTTGTTAACGTACTAAACAGAGCCCAGATTTTTATGACGACCATGAATACTGAATCATTCTGTCAGCGAAGAAATTAAAATTCAAAATAAGTTTGTTTAAATTCTTCTAAATGTAGTTCAAAAATCAAACTGATTCTTGAAGGCTTCATCACATTCTCTCAAATGAAAGCATCGTATATGACCAGCAAACTTGTAATTTTATAGAACGACGTTACTACTTGATCATATTAGAAAAAAACTCAGAATGGCTGAAGCAGCACTCGTCTTTTTGAGCATCTTTTAGCTTGAGTAGACAACAGTTTCAATTTGCTTGCGCATGTTAAAAAATGAAGAACCGATAGAGTTAAAAACGAAATCTAAGATATAAAACACCATATTGGCAAGCAATTGCGTATTAGGAAAGAATGGGGGGGGGGAGCAGAAGTCATTTTCTCAAGAATTTGATCTCATCGCCACCCAAGGGTCTTCCCTTTGGTACTACTTTCTGACGTCCATTTTAGGATGACAACCTGAACTTTTTTCGGCTCGCTTTTACTATTCATATTCCCTATGACACCTAGTAATGGATTCCTTCCCCTAAAAAGAAAAAATTCAACAGTTAAAATAAGTGAAATTTGTACCTAGTAATGAATCCCCCTTTTGCTAAGGGGGAGGGAATAGTTGAAGAGATCCCATTTTTCTATATGCGTCTTTGGAACCAAACAAACTAATTTTAAGAGCAAAGCAGAAGCATTCTAAAAAACAATCAAATTATTTTATTATACACGCCATGTGACAGATTGCCAACACGCTTCACGAAAAAATAACGAGTAAAAGGGTCCTTGATTTATTTGTAATTATAAGTCATTTAATCATTGTAAACAGGTAACTTCTCAGTTATTTTTCCTCCCTGCACACTAGCAAGCGACACAATGCTTGGTCTTCCATGAGCGCATATGAAAGGCGACTCGCACACCTTCAAGTGCTTAATCAAACCATCACACTCCTCTATCGTCAACTCATCGCCAAACTTGATAGCATATCTACACGCTTCAAGTTTCAACAACTCCAAAACACAGTGTGGCAAGTCTTGATTGAACGCAGTTGCTAATAGAACACATTCGCTCATCAATTCTTTCGCCAGCAATTTCAAAAAACTCTGCAACCAAAAATAAACACTCCTAATAAAAAAATAAAACCGGCTCAAGTAATATTTTCGAGTGAAATAACAAAAAACCTTTTGTTCAGCTTCTGGCTTATGTTGTACTACAGCGCAATAAACAGCACAGAATGGCAAGGCATTGACTTGAACTATTTCTGAATCTGAACAGTAAAACGAATCTATTCCGTATTTCTTGAACAGATTCCGACTTTTAACAAGCTCGTAAGAGGCCTTGTCTAATTCAATGTCAATTGTCTCAATCAAAATGGCTGATTTGAGCACGCCATTTCTTGAATTGAGTTCAGTCTTAGCTTCGAATGCATTTCTGATCAAATGATGTAACCTGAATCTGCAAAATTAACATTCTACATCTTTTACTCATTGTATCGCGCATTGCTCAAAAAAGACATCAATATTCGGTATCCAAATGATTCAAAAATTAAATTCCAGTCATAATAGTCTGACTGAATTTTATGTTTAGGCGTAAACCTTTCATGTGCTGCATGTTGGTCAATTGCAATAAGATGGAACCCTTTTTCAGTTTCCTTCGCTGAGAGAATGAACTTCCTTCCAAACTGCCCGATGACATTCAGAGAATCGAGATCTTCCGCATCTAGGTGGAAGCCCGATTTTGAGGTTGATTGTGAGTGTGCAAAATTATCCCGGACTGAGTGGTTGAAAAAGCCTGTAAATAAAAAAGAAAACAACTTCTTTTCAATACAAAAGTCCTAAAATAATTATGATTGAATAGCCAAGATTCTGCCCAGTAAAAAATAAAAATCTGAACTAGTACAAAAATCTGATTTAAATAAAAATTTGACCCAAAATCTGACAAAAACAACAAGCCTCAAAAACATGCGCCTGATTGGCTGAGATCTATATAAAACTGGTTCTCCGACATAAACTTGATTTATAAGCAACAATTAGAAAGCAAACTTGATTTATTGGTAAGCAATTATTAAGAGCTCAATTGGCATATATACAACCATCGAACCAACTGTGCTCAAACTTTGCATATTTAAGTAATTACTCGGAGCTACTCGCAACAATTTGTTAACAAGCACAGCATGGTAAGCTAGCCGACAGAAAATGAGACATAAGCCACTAAAAGAAACCAAATTAGTTTAAAAAAATCGCATAATGGACCTAACAAATTTTTCATCCAATTGTCTAGAGTGAAGTTCATTTTGAGGATAAAGGGTCAACTTTTAGACTTAAGTAGTATAGAAACCAAATTAACGAAAGAGACGATACAATCTAACATAGCATTGCAAGCTGGCGAATCGAAAAAAAAATATTTGAAAAAACTACATCTACAAAAATTTCATTCGTTTGTCTCGACTGATGTTCAATTTCAACTTTTGAAGTTTTTACACCCTAGAACATTAAAAAATATATTGCCTTCCAAAAGACACAAAATAAAAATACGCCGAACCATTCAAGTGGAAACAAAAACAAGTTAAAAAACTGCCCCATAAAAAGTCACTCCTACTGAAATTGTTCCAATTAACTGAAATTTTGGCAATTAATCAAAAAACTTTAACGGCGAGTTTAGCCACCTTTCAGACTTCCTTTTACAGGGTAACAAATTGATCCTCGCGAGCGAAGGTAGTGTGTTATATTTGTACCGTCTAACTCGGACCGTTTAGTCCTGAAAAAAAAATCATCACAAATTTTGTCTCGATAAGTCGACCAAATTGATTTTCCGCCGATTGTCTTCTGCTTGTAGAAGAATTCTTTTACAATTCACCGCTCATACCTTGTATATATAAAAAAATGCTAAAATAAAACTAGTTTGTGGTTCTGTTACAAAATATTAAGACGGAAGTTTCGCGGCACTAAAATTTTTTTTTAAATATCTGTCTCAATCACGACTGAAAAATAGACTGATGAAAATAGAGAAAAAATCACAAGGAAATTACCTAGTTTTCTTTTAAGCAATTAGTTATAAGTCAAACAGGAAGGCGGCGGAGGACCACCGTGCTGAAGTGTCAGTTTAAATATGCGGGTAAAATTAATTTTATTATCATCTGTGGTTATATTATATGTTCATATCAATTAACAGGGGGTAATTAGAGAATCAGCAAATCACTCAGGAGCTAACTTAGATTTGAATCGCGTTGAAGCTCATGGAATTTCAAACTGTTTATGATTGGCACTTTTTTTCGTAAAAATATCCCACTTAGAGACAACTTGATTAATTATCAACTTTTAAGTCAGCTGGAATTCAGAAAGTTCGAGTCAATTTTTGAAACTAGAAATCATTCACCTTTTTTGAGATCTTAACACTTTTTCTGTTCGTTCGTGGAGTTCCCCGCAATCGACAATGGAAATGAAGTGAACTTGAAAAGAAATCACAAGTCAAACCGCGAAAAACCAAAGTTTTCGAGAACAAACTTGACCACTTTTTCGCGAAAAAAATAAGCCAAAAAACGAAGTACATAGATGAAATCACTTCGTTCTTTTACGCTTAAAAACATTATCGTCAGCAGCATTTCCTTAATATTTGCTACCCATAAAGGTCATTAAAACGATACGTACAGCCTGGCGAGTTCACAGGTTCCCTTATTTTCTTCAGCACGCAGCTGGAATTCTCGCCTTCCATGTGAAACTCGTGAGACACCTCGCTAAATTTCTGGTTCCAGGCAAAGGGTGAGGGCAAAGAGTGAGCTTTCATTTTGGTAGAAGGTACGATCAAACTTTGGGTGAGTAAACTGCGACAATGTATTTCACTATTTTCACTTCCAGTAGACTTGAAAATATTTTCAACGGATTTGTCAGTTGGATAATATTCATACACAGTTTCGGGTACACAAGACAATGTCCCTTGACTAGGTTGCAATTCTCGGTACTTCACAAGACTGCGTTTTTTTGAATTGTGCTTAACACTCAGAGTCTGAATGATTGAATTTCCACAGTATGAAGAACCGATCAAGGGAGTTAAGCTGCAGCTAAAACTCCACAATCACTTGAATATTTTCAAAACTCTAAGCAGTGGCGTACACATTTGCAAATCAAATCTTCGCAAAAAGTAGCGCAAATTTTGGAAGCGAGTGTTTTTTCCACGATCGAGTGCCATATCACAAGCTAAAGAAAACCCAACAGTCGTAATTTGAGCTGCAATGAGATAATCATTTTAAAAATTCAGTGCCGAAAAAAAATTTTTTCAGAGCGATGATATGAGATATAAGTATCTAAGGATCATTCGTAACGATATTATGAGTAGAAAAGAAACTCCTATAGGTAGAAAACTGAACAAAATTGCAAAATAAAAAACAAAGATACTTTAAAATTCAGTCCTTTTTGGCTATATTTTTCGAACTGCATTTTCAGCTGTTTGTATTACGCATCGCCTTTTTACGCCAGTTTTATTTAAACTTTCAAGAAATGTGTTTTTAAGCGATTTAGTCTTACATATTTCTCGCGATTTTTTGAGTGTCCATGATTTTTTCCTCATTGCTAGCTACATCTGCTCTTTCTTCTTGCGACCTGTTTCCTGAAAAAATTGATTCATATTTCAACTTGACACAGATTCAAAGTTATGATATTCAAAGCTTCAGCATTCAGTACTTTTGAATGTTCTGGAATTTGTAGTAGCATTGCTCACTTGGCATGAATCTTGATCAAGTTCTTCTGCTACATTCGTCGCTATCAGTTCGTGATTGGAACAACATTTTTCATTTTCTTCGCCTTCAATGGCTTTCAATGGTGTATTATTGTTGGAACAAACTTTCGCAACTAGCGATGAAACTATTCTTTCGTCAGTTTCAACATTTACAGCCCTTTTATCACTTTTGACCCAGACCAGTTTGTCATCTGTTGTTACACTGGTAATAGCACTTGCAATTGCTCTTACAATTGATGGTAAACTGTAGTCTCTTGATTGAACACCAACAAAAGCTATCATGAACTTATTTTTAGCTATATTCGAAGATGACTTGGCATCTGTTAGCAAGTTTCCAAATAGTTCTCCATCTAAAGGTCGTCTGTTGACAAAAACCATGTCATCTATATACAATTTTGCAAACTTGTGAATAAAAACAGCCACTGTACACCTTTCTTGACTATCATGGATGTAAACTCGTTGGAAGTCTTGCTTTCGAAACTTTTGAGAAAAAGCGTTACTTAAGACTTTCAGAAATGACTTTCTCGGGTAAACGTTAAAGACTATAGTCATATCGGGGATGTTCACCAATGATATCGACACTGTCGGGTTGGCTATACCTATCAGCACTAGTCTTTGTTTCAATCTGAACACTAATGAGTAAACATTGTTAAGCAATTTATATAATGTTGATTTTGGAACTCAAGACGAACTAACAGGTTTCCTGATGTGATGAAGCCACCTTTTTCGCAATTGGTATTCTGTGGTAAACATCGCGAACCGTGACAGCAGTGCCTCTACATGATCGAGCAGGCATTCGAAACAAACTGTATCGAGAACCTCGAAAAACTGCACAATTTGTTTTAGTATTTTGGGTTTTGCACATAGTTTGAATAACAAGTTCACGACACAACTTTCTAATTTTGTAAAGACTTTCTCCACGATACCCATAGCAAGAAAATCGATCAGCTGTCTTCGAAGTACACCCTCTTTTCCGCGATATGTCTTCAATATTCCTAAACATTATTTTAGAAGTACATTAGTGATGAGGGGGGGGGGGGGGGGGGGCTAGCAAACTTTCAAGCAGCAAAAGTTGTTGAAATTTTAAATCGCCGGGCTATTTTTTTTACCAGACCAGACTCGCAAAAAGCTAATTAAGATGAATAAAGGAATACTTAAATTTGAATGAAGACCAAAAATGCTGAAGCTTGATCTCTGAATAATCGCTCCAAATTCACAGCAATTAAAACTGCGTGACAATAACAAAAACTGAGACACATTCAAATTTTGAAGCTTTAAAAATTTGCTGCAATAAATTTCTATTTATTTATGTTTTTAAAAGATAGATTCACAGATTGAACCAAAAAACGCACCGCTCATACATTGTGTACATAGATTTAATACCAACGTTGAACTCATCTTTGGTTTGAAATTTTCAATTCATCCACTCTTTGCAAAAGATTTAGACAAAGTTTCTCGGTTTAATTTTATCACACAGCAATCGATTGAAAAAAAAAAACCTTTGACAACAACAAGGAAATTGCTTTGTTCTATTTTATGCTGTTTCAAACACTATTTTAAGTCAAAAAGAAAATAGTAGGACCAAAATTCTATTACACTTGAGATGTAATAACCATGTAATTTTCAAGAATTTTCACTTCAGACAAGAAGACTATGAGATCAATTCACAGATATCATATTCTGCTTCGCAATATTATAAGTAACATTTTCTCTCGTGGTCTATTTCAGTGATACTTTCTTAGCCAATTTTCTCTGTCATGTCTCAAATAATTCTTGAATCAGACTTACTTCTGAATTCGAAGCTAAAAACTAAGTTAAAAACATTGCGCACGCAATTATCACAAAAGGCTCGAATTTACAGTTAATGGAAAGAATAGTTTATTTTTAAAGCAAAATTAATAGAAGCTAAGCTGGACTTCGCAAGTACAAAGTGTATAAAGTGTATAAACACTATCAAAAAATATAAACATTGCCCCCTAATGGACTCGAGCCTCCAATCAAAAGTTGAGAGTTTTGAAAGTTGCGCCGCCATATGATGTCTTTTGAACGCAAGCCACCTGTAAAACACACGCGAATAAAAACACAAGCTTTGCAGTAATTCAAGGTCAAGCAATAACAAAAACAAATTTCATGCACGATAAATTTTTTCATATATTTTCTTCAATGATTGACATTTCGCCTGGGAACGGAACGGAAGAATCGAAGACAATTTTCTGCGCTTAACTAAGAGCTGTTCGCGCTGTTTTTTGTACAAATTTGCTAACATACAGTTCATCATAGCTTTGAATGGGAACATACGCTCAGCTAGTATTTGAACCGCTACATTTAACTAACTTTTCTGATGAATCATAAATTTTTTCTGACTTCATGAACGCTGGTAGAAATGGGATTCCAAAAAGCTTTAGAATTCCCAGTTTAAACAGTTTTAGCTGCTCCCTAAGTTTTTTGAACTTCTGCAGCATTTTCAAGCTTAGTTGATTCGCGAAGCACATAAATCGGTCTTTGTGAACTTTTCGATGAACTTGCAGTATATCTACCAACCAATGCAGACAGAGATAGCCAAACGATCTATTCATGATACAGGTATTGAGGAGAGTACAGAAGAGAATGTTTATCACAGAAAAGCTGATGATAAGAAAAAACTCAAAGATGTGTCATCGAAGCTTGGTTTTCCTGAACTCACGGTAAACAGCGTTATTAGAGCTGGAAAATTTGATAAACAACGCCATCGAATGATGATAGTAGAGCTCCCTTTCCGCAGTAACGCTGAGCTACTAGTCTCAAAGGCTATGGTGGATAAACTTGGCGCTTCTTCCGACATATGGAAATCACAAGACCTCTGAAAAGAAGAAAGACTATTAAAAAGAAAAGTTCTGAAGAAACGACGTGAGCTTATAGACACAGATTACAGAAGAATAAAATTCGGAATCTTACCCTACTGCTGAATGGTGAAGTAGTCCCTGTATGACTATGAAGGACCCCTTCATTACTACTACTCAACGCCAGATCACTAAAAAAAAGAAATGGAATCGCCAATCTTACTGTAGACCTGACTCGACTGAACTCCGATTTGTGCTTGATTACAGAAACCTGGCTCAATGAAACAATTTCTGATGAAACTTTGAACTTCCATGGATATGATTGTTCAGGATGGACAGAAAACTCGGAGCTAGCCAAAAAACGAGGGCCGGTGGTGTATGTATCTACTCCAGAAAAGAACTCAACGCCGTACCTTACAACCCGGAATTTATCGACCCAATCGACTCGTTTTTACTGAAGTAATTTGGTTGAAATACAACCGATCTTATAAGACGATTATAGTTGGATACGCCTACTACCCGCCGAACTCAAAAGACGACAACGCTTTTGCTGACTACATCCTAAATGTGCGTGAAGAATTGCAGACACAGTACCTGAACAACACCTTCATATTACCAGGAGACTTGAACGAGTTTAACCATAACCTACTCAAAGGTTACTCGGACTGGTACCTAAGTAAAAGCCCCCTACGAAAGATCTAAATCAACTGGACAAAAAACTCTGCAGTGACCTTAATACGTATCAAGAGCCACAAACATTGAACAGTTTTATCTCATCGGATCAAATTGCAGTGTTTTGTGAACCAGCGACTGACACCAACCACAAAACCAAAATAGCAATACGAAAAACGGGCGCTCCTGAAAGAATGTGTTTTGGGTTGCAATTCGACAAGCTTAAATTCGAGAACCTGGACTTCTGCGATTCTGAACAAGCTTTCAACATACTTCACAGAACTCTAGTGAATCTATTAGATGTTTGTTGTCCAAGAAAAGTGTTCGAATTTCTAGCAGAGACCCCAGTTTCATGAGAGCGAAACTCAGGAACCTCTTGAATAAAAAATACAAGTTAAAGAAAACGGGAAGGAACATCGACTCTATAGAACTGGCAGTTAAAAGACGAAATCAAGAAAAACCTGACTAGTAACAAACGAGGATCAGGTGAAAAGAGGTTAACTTCCTTATGGGTACAAAACATATGGGTCAAAGTGGTAAGGGTGACCCTGGCTCACTGAATGACTACTTTGCCGAAATTTGTACAGCCACAAAATATAGAAACTTTCGTGCGCGAGAACACAAAAAAAAATATTCTTTCAATTTGAATCAAATATATGAAGATCTCAAAAAAATCCGAAAAACAGCATGTGAACCCGATGAAAAACCTTTCTGTGTATGGAGCGAAAACGCACATTCCCTAGAACCGGTCATGAAAATTTTCAACAGATCTCTAGAAACAAATACAGTTCCCAGTCTGATGAAAGGATCCAGAATATTCCCTAACACCAAATGCAAAAACCCATCAGGAGCTTCCGACTACCGCCCAGTCTTCATCACTCCAGTTTCCGAGACAATGATGGTGAATTGCTACGCATCAGAACAATTACTATCTGCCCAGAAACCAACATGGTTTTAGAAAACATGCAAGAACTACAACAACAATAATTTCATTACATTAAATAACAATTTTTCCGAAGACCAACGCCGAATCAGTGAGAACTTTGTCTGTTGACCTAAGTAAAGCATTTGACCTGCACTAACACCATATTGTCATAAAAAAATTGAGCAAAGTCATCCCAGAAATAAACCCTTTTATGATAAATTGGGTTGCCAGCTTCGAAAACCAATTAGTCGTCACCGAATGCAACAACCTAAGATCTCCAACCGCAAACATAAGTCAAGGTGTCCCACAGAGCACAGTTTTAGGGCCGATCTTGTTCAAAATCGCTTCGTCAGATTTCAATATGGAACCAGTCAGTAATGCTGAAATGGTCAAGTTTGCTGATGATTCCTAAAGGATCATACCTGTTTATGGATCGCAAGATGATTCTAGAAACGCAAAGCAGCATATCAAACAATGGTGTTCAGAAAACAATTTTCTCGTCAATGATAAGAAGTCAAAAGTTATGACAATACACAGCTCACCCTCGCAATGTTCACCCCAGTCTTAGGTAGCGTTGAAGATATCGAAGAAATGAAAATACTCGGAGATACCTTCGTTTAAAAAATTCCAGCCACATATCAAAAATTTGTGTAAAAAGTTATCAAGTTCATTTTATCTTCTGTCAAAAATCAAAAGTTTTGGAATGAAACTATCAAAATTGAAAAAAAAAGTGTGCCTTGACAGTTTGGGCTTGCGCAAATATAACTACGCTAAGATCCATTGACCGTGTCCAAGAAAAGGCAATGAAACTTTGTATCATTGGGAAATTTAATTCTATCGACTCACTCAATGAAAAAACGGATGCCAGCCTACTTCAACAAGTAGAGAAAATCAACTTCAATATTTTACACCCTCCTGTGCCTAAACGTGAAGACTAATCGACAAACCGCTTGAGACATACAACAGCACAATCACAAAATCAGAAACTAGAAAAATGTGAACCTTTTCCCGCAGCGCGCCACTAGATGCAAACTTAACAAACTTTAATTTTGTTAAGTGTAATGTTTTCATAAATCGTATGTGTTTATAAGTGAAACAAGACTGCTCGTATCAGGACGAATCCCTGAAAATTCCGACTGCTTTTTAAGATTTTATGGAGCAGTAATAACATTAAAAAAACTGAATGTAAAAAAAATAAAATGAATTTTTTTTAATCTGAATTTTTTAAATGAAAATCATCCCCCCAAACGCCATGTAAAGTACAAAAGGATAGATTTCGCTCCTTGTAACAAATCAATTATGGTAAAAAGGCGTCTTTTAACCAATTTGGAACGATTTTAAGACGGATTAAATCTCCGCTTACGCGTTAATAGCGCGAAATATATCGCGCGTTAATTGTCCCAAATTGGCCAAAATGCCAATCTTTAAACCCCCATAACTTTACGAAAAATGATCACAGGTGAAATATCGTTTCAAATTTGAGCTCAGGACAACAATACCTTTTGAATTATATAAAAAATTCAGTCAAAAATAGTTCGTTAAAATGTCGAAATTTGTCTGAAGAAAAAAAAACCGAACCCGAGCATAAAGATTAGTAGTAGTAGTAGAACAGGATTTAGGGTTGTTATCCCATGGGTTTGCACCCAAAATGTAGTTTTAGTGTTAATGAGTTCTGAGTTTTCCATTTGGGTTACAGTTTCCACATGGACACGTTATTCGCCATGTGCAGCTGTCTATTTCTGAGTATCTTTCGAAGAATTTCCAATAAATTTCCGCTATGTCAGATTTCTGTATGTCAGTTAACTGTTTTGAGGTATGTCGAATTATGACATTGCAAAGTGCTGGGAATCTAATGAAAAGTCTGAGTTGGTTTTCTTAAGGCGAGTTTTCGGTATTTGATATTCGTTTCTTTCATTTTGTCTCGTTGAGCTTTTGGTGTTTTCGGCATATTGGTTAAAGTCAATTTCGTAGTTATTGCGAACTCTAGAAATGAACAGGAGGAGGTCGTGCATTTCAAGGTACAGAGACAGCGGCAGCATTCTTAATTTTTGTAGTCTACACTTATATGGGATATGTGAGTTAAGCATCCATTTAGTCGCCGTTCGCTGAACCTTTTCAATTGCTCGGAGGTTTGATTTCGAGTAGTGCGTTACTGACGCGCCATAAACTACAATTGGGACTACATATCCCGTGTAGGCATTTAGCTTAGAAGTTATAGGACAGTTTTTAGAGAGGTTACGCTTTAGTGAGTAAAAAGCCGATTGCGACTTCTGACAACGCTTAGACGCATTTACATTCCATGAGAGAGTGTGTGTTACTAAAATTCCTAGATCCTTTTGTTCAGTTTCGATTTTTAGGATATTTCCATTAATTTGACCTTCCAGCTCGTTTTTGAAATTAACGAGAGTACATTTTCCGGTATTTAGACGCATTTGGTTTTTACTACACCAATTTTCAATTGTTGTAGTGGCATAGTTCATTTCTGTTTGAGTTGTTGCTATAACCTTAAAGTCATCAGCATATCCAAAAGAGTCAACCAGATTCAAGTTATCTGGTAAGTCGTTTATATATAGTATGAAAAGTAATGGTCCCAATAGAGAACCTTGAGGGAAACCACTTGTTACGTAACATATCTAAGACTTTGCTTTGTTTATTCGCACATACTGTTTTCGAAGAAATAAGTAAGAGGCTATTAGTTGAATTGCTTTTCCTCCAAAACCATAACACTTCAATTTATGCATTAAAAGTTGATGCGGAACGCAGTCGAAAGCTTTTTCAAAATCTAGATAGAGCGCTGTTATATTTTTGGTCGTTTGGTCATCATAATTTAGGTATACTTGATGTAAGTAAGCAAGGAGTTGGGTAATTGCTGAACGTTTTTTACGAAAACCATATTGAAAGTTATGATGATGTCGCACTCTTTCATAAATGTAGTCAAATAAAACCTTTTCGAAAATTTTTGAGATGCAGCATAGTAAACTTATCGATCTAGATCTTTTAATATCGCATTTGTTCCCATCTTTGAAGATTGGGACAACTTCACTTAACTTCAACGTTTCTGGGAATATACCTTTATTCAAAAAAAGTTTGAAAAATTAGGAGGATTGATTTTGATACTGTTTTCGCTAAGTTTGTGTAGACAAGATTTCCCAAATTATCTGGACCTGTTGCTTTATTGATAGTTTGAGCATTATTTTCTGAATGCAGTCTTTATTCATCTCGATGTGGTTGTATTTTGCTTTTTCAAAGATACTTAATTCGGTTATTTGTTCCGCTTTCGTAAATACACTACAGAAGAATTGATTAAACGCATCGCATTTTCTTTGTCTGTCTCAAGATCTTTGCCGTCAAGTTTCATTATCGAAGGTAGTCTAGGTGATCTTCTTATGCTTCGCAAATTAGAGAACACGGCAAACCGAAAGTCGGAACAATAACATTTCTTCTTCTTCTTCTTCTGCTGCTCCTCGAGTACATGCCAAAAATTACTGGAAAGTTTGCCATGTTCCACTTCAAGAATTTGTTATTGATAATTCAAGGTTTTCAGGCTTTTGAGATATTTGTAAGCGGCGGGTATGGGTTTTGAGCATGATTTGGCGTAAGGGTTGAAAATCTTCACATCGAAAAAGTTTCGACTGGAACGGCCACCCCAGAATTTGCTATGATGTCAAGACTAGCGTTATCTTCAGTAATGGTTGTCCTGTTAAGAAAGATTGCAGATTCGGCTCATCATCATGGGAGACTTCGTCTAGGAAAATCGCTCAGGTGTTGTGAATTTCGTTATTTCTAAGGTGTGTGTATCCAACTTTGGGGCGATTGGCACTTTCATGATAAACTAACCCAATTGAGAAAACTGAATTAATAAGTAAACTTTCAATCCATTTTAAATTCACTTTCGAAACTAGAAATGGGTCACACTTTTTGCGATTTTTTAACTTTTGCTGTTCGATAGTGGAATTTGCGTTCATTTTCAGCAGGAAATCAATTGAACTCCACCAAAAAAATCAACAATACCTATATGAGAGTAGTCATAACGTTCATTGACTCTTAAACAAAATTAATATATGTGTGGATGAGAGAAACTTCGAGAAGAGAGGAGCATGTGGAGTTACGTTTGTGGTCATCCGCAAAAAGGAAGCAGTCAGAAGTTCTCAAGACAAAGAACAGCATAACGTTAATGAAAAGCGAAAGTTTCAAGACGCTTCCTTGGAAGAGACCAACACTTACATCGGTTTTGGTGAAGCTTCAATCTCTACGAATACTAGCTACGTGCGAGTAGAGAGATACGGAACGAAGAGCGAGTTTGAAAGTCAAAATTAGCGAATTTGGTTTTGATGTGATCGAAATTGATCAAACACCATGCGCTAACGCTTCCACTCAACCAAATTAACAAATCATAATTATTCTCGCGCTTTAGCAATACTGTTTTTTCTGCAATAACCTAATTGTGAAGCATTAAAGCTACCATAACCAACTGCAGCTGAGAAACTTATTTATCTCTTTACAAATTTCAAGAAGCTCACAAATACCTGATGCCTACTCCGTCATCCACAACCGCGATGCTGCCCGTGGTCAGGTCAACACGTATAGCCACACTTTTGGCTTTTGCATCTATAGAGTTGTACACAAGTTCTTCGACTGCTGCATTTAAGGATAAACACATAATATCGCTAATTTTTGTTCATAGTTCAACTAAATAGGTTGTAGATTTCTGCAAAACCATTACAAACAAGAAGTTGAGTATTCATTAAACATTAAAACTTCCCTTGTCTTGCCATATTAAAACAATTTTAAATCAGCAAGGTTCTACCGAAACTAGCAGCTCTCACATATTTGGCAACAAAAATACATTTTATGGTCTGATAGGGCTCATGAATTTCTGGCTATGTTAGGTTACAATTCAGGTTACTATAAGATACTCGAAACTAAGAAAGGGGTTTGATAGTGTCACTGGAAAATAGCTCATATTAATGATATAACATTCGTTCACTCAACTTACATATGAACTCGAGAACAAAACTATCTATAGCCATTGGCTCAAGGGTCAGAGAAACAACCTCTTGTTCTTCTACACTTCATTCAGTCGCAGCGAATACGTGATTCATAAGGACATCGAACCGATGCATAAAAAATGTTCAAAAACATTTGCTAATTTTATAACTTAAAAGTAAATCTCAAATTATTTGGATGAACAATCTTAAAACCCCAAAGCGTTGAATCAATACATGATTACAGTTTCTCCTAACAAGGGTCTTGCTTTTCAGATTTCTTCCCAAGTAGTTTTTTACAATTACTTATAGATCTTTTCTCTGATTATACCATGCTGGAAATGAAATGGGCTTCATTGTAGCGGCCGGCTCTCTCCACCACAGCCTCCAGAAACTGAGCAACAGGAATATCGGCCATTCAAAGACTCTCCTTCAACCCAGACACCACGAACTCACAGATAAACCTCGTAAATCTACTCCGCAGGTCACTTCAATTAGAAAAACATCAAGTGGTGCTGTGGCACATTATCCACAAAAAACATTCAACACGAACAACTGCAGAGCTTGCAGTTCAAATGATTTGACATATCCTGAAAACATCAGCTGTGAAACTCGACCAGATTGCATTTCGATGTTATGAAAAAGATGTACGTTGAGATTAGCGATTCAGGATGTTACTTGTATTCCGAGCCGAAAATTGAAGAGCTGAACCACACGATGTAGTATATTTCAACTTTACCGGGCGTGCATGGGTAACACTCAAAATTTTCGCGACAACTGAAACCACAAAACTCAAAACGAGGGTTTTCTTTGTCAGATTCAGGACGAGAGTTTTAGCGAGATAGACGAAAACTAAGAATGACAATCGATCAGCTGTGAAAGAATGTAACAGTCGCCTACCTAAGTCGCATATGAGGTTAAAGGAAAAATAAGCCCTATAACCATTGGCTCCAGGGCCAGAGAAACAATCTTTTGTTCTTCTATACATCATTCAGTCGCAGCGAATACTTGTTTCATAAGGAGATCGAACTGATACATAAAAATGTTCACAAACATTTATTGATTTTACAACTTAAAAGTAAATCTCAAACTAGTTGGATGTAAAATCTTAAAACCTTAAGCCGTTGAATCAACACATAAATACAATTTCTCCTAACAAGGGGTCTTGATTTTCAGATTTCTTCCCAAGTAGTTTTTTACGATTACTTATAGATCTTTTCTCTGATTATTACATGCTGGAAATGAAATGGGCTTCATTGTAGCGGCGGGCTCTCTCCACCACAGCCTCCAGAAACTGAGCAACAGGAATATTGGCCATTCAAAGACTCTCCTTCAACCCAGACACCACGAACTCACAAATAAACCTCGTAAATCTACTCCGCAGCATACTTCTATTAGAAAAACATCAAGTGGCGCTGGGGCACATTATTCACAAAATACATTCAACACGAACAACTGCAGAGCTTGCAGTGCAAATGATTTGACAGATATCCTGAAAATATCAGCTGTGAAATTGGACCAGATTGCGTTGCGATGTTATGAAAAAGATGTACGTCGAGATAAGCGATTCAGGATGTTACTTGTATTCCGAGCCGAAAATTTAGGAGCTGAACCACACAATGTAGTATATTTCAATTTTACCGGGCGTGCATGGGTAACACTCAGAATTTTCGCGACAACTGAAACCACAAAACTCGAAATGATAATTTTCTTCGTCAGATTCAGGACGAGAGTTTTAGCGAGATAGACGAAAACTAAGAATGACAATCGATCAGCTGTGAAAGAATGTAACAGTCGCCTACTTAAGTCACATATGAGGTTAGAGGAAAAATAAGACCTATAACAATTGGCTCAAGGGCCAGAGAAACAATCTTTTGTTCTTCTATACATCATTCAGTCGCAGCGAATACTTGTTTCATAAGGAGATCGAACTGATACATAAAAATGTTCACAAACATTTATTGATTTTACAACTTAAAAGTAAATCTCAAACTAGTTGGATGCAAAATCTTAAAACCTTAAGGCGTTGAATCAACACATAAATACAATTTCTCCTAACAAGGGGTCTTGATTTTCAGATTTCTTCCCAAGTAGTTTTTTACGATTACTTATAGATCTTTTCTCTGATTATTACATGCTGGAAATGAAATGGGCTTCATTGTAGCGGCGGGCTCTCTCCACCACAGCCTCCAGAAACTGAGCAACAGGAATATTGGCCATTCAAAGACTCTCCTTCAACCCAGACACCACGAACTCACAAATAAACCTCGTAAATCTACTCCGCAGCATACTTCTATTAGAAAAACATCAAGTGGCGCTGGGGCACATTATTCACAAAAAACATTCAACACGAACAACTGCAGAGCTTGCAGTGCAAATGATTTGACAGATATCCTGAAAATATCAGCTGTGAAATTGGACCAGATTGCGTTGCGATGTTATGAAAAAGATGTACGTCGAGATAAGCGATTCAGGATGTTACTTGTATTCCGAGCCGAAAATTTAGGAGCTGAACCACACAATGTAGTATATTTCAATTTTACCGGGCGTGCACGGGTAACACTCAGAATTTTCGCGACAACTGAAACCACAAAACTCGAAATGATAATTTTCTTCGTCAGATTCAGGACGAGAGTTTTAGCGAGATAGACGAAAACTAAGAATGACAATCGATCAGCTGTGAAAGAATGTAACAGTCGCCTACTTAAGTCACATATGAGGTTAGAGGAAAAATAAGACCTATAACAATTGGCTCAAGGGCCAGAGAAACAATCTTTTGTTCTTCTATACATCATTCAGTCGCAGCGAATACTTGTTTCATAAGGAGATCGAACTGATACATAAAAATGTTCACAAACATTTATTGATTTTACAACTTAAAAGTAAATCTCAAACTAGTTGGATGCAAAATCTTAAAACCTTAAGGCGTTGAATCAACACATAAATACAATTTCTCCTAACAAGGGGTCTTGATTTTCAGATTTCTTCCCAAGTAGTTTTTTACGATTACTTATAGATCTTTTCTCTGATTATTACATGCTGGAAATGAAATGGGCTTCATTGTAGCGGCGGGCTCTCTCCACCACAGCCTCCAGAAACTGAGCAACAGGAATATTGGCCATTCAAAGACTCTCCTTCAACCCAGACACCACGAACTCACAAATAAACCTCGTAAATCTACTCCGCAGCATACTTCTATTAGAAAAACATCAAGTGGCGCTGGGGCACATTATTCACAAAAAACATTCAACACGAACAACTGCAGAGCTTGCAGTGCAAATGATTTGACAGATATCCTGAAAATATCAGCTGTGAAATTGGACCAGATTGCATTGCGATGTTATGAAAAAGATGTACGTCGAGATAAGCGATTCAGGATGTTACTTGTATTCCGAGCCGAAAATTTAGGAGCTGAACCACACAATGTAGTATATTTCAATTTTACCGGGCGTGCATGGGTAACACTCAGAATTTTCGCGACAACTGAAACCACAAAACTCAAAACGATAATTTTCTTCGTCAGATTCAGGACGAGAGTTTTAGCGAGATAGACGAAAACTAAGAATGACAATCGATCAGCTGTGAAAGAATGTAACAGTCGCCTACTTAAGTCACATATGAGGTCAGAGGAAAAATAAGACCTATAACAATTGGCTCAAGGGCCAGAGAAACAATCTTTTGTTCTTCTATACATCATTCAGTCGCAGCGAATGCGTATTTCATAACGACTTCGAACTGATGCATAAAAAGTGTTCAAAAATATTTGTTCATTTTACAACTTAAAAGTAAATCTCAAATTATTTGGATGTAAAATCTTGAAACCTTAAGGCGTTGAATCAGCACATAAATACAATTTATCCTAACAAGGGGTCTTGATTTTCAGATTTCTTCCCAAATAGTTTTTTAAGATTACTTATAGATCTTTTCGCTGATTATAACATGCTAGAAATGAAATGGGCTTCATTGTAGCGGCGGGCTCTCTCCACCACAGCCTCGAGAAAATGAGCAACAGGAATATCGGCCATTCAAAGACTCTCTCCTTCAACCAAGACACCACGAACTCACATATAAACCTCGTAAATCTACTCCGCAGGTCACTTCTATTAGAAAAACATCAAGTGGTGTTGTGGCACGACGTTATCCACAAAATAATTCATCAGCCACCACACGAAACAACTGCAGAGCTTGCAGTGCAAATGATTTGACAGATATCCTGAAAATATCAGCTGTGAAATTGGACCAGATTGCGTTGCGATGTTATGAAAAAGATGTACGTCGAGAATAGCGATTCAGGATGTTACTTGTTTTCTGAGCCAAAATTTGGAAAGCTGAACCACACGGTGTAGTAAATTTCAATTTTACCGGGCGTGCATGGGAAAAAAATAAGCCCTATAACCATTGGCTCAAGGGCCAGAGAAGCAATCTCTTGTTCTTCTATACTTCTTTCAGTCGCAGCGAATACTTGTTTCATCAGGAGATCGAACTGATACATAAAAATGTTCACAAGCATTCATTCATTTAACAATTTAAAAGTAAATCTCAAACTAGTTGGATGAAAAATCCTAAAACCCCAAGGGTCTGAATCAACACATAATTACAGTTCCCCTAACAAGGGGTCTTGATTTTACGATTTCTTCCCAAGTAGTACTTTACCATTACTTTTTGATTTTTTCTCTGATTATGCCATGCTGGAAATGAAATGGGCTTCATTGTAGCGGCTGGCTCTCTCCTCCACAGCCTCGTGAAACTGAGAAATATGAATATCGGCCATTCAAAGACTCTCCTTCAACCCAGACACCACGAACTCACAGATAAACTTCGTAAATCTACTCCGCAGGTCACTTCTATTAGAAAAACATCAAGTGGTGTTCTGGCACGACGTTATCCACAAAATAAATTCAACAGCCATCAAAAGAAGAACTGCAGAGCTTTCAGTGCAAATGATTTGACAGATATACTGAAAAAATCAGCTGTGAAATTCGACCAGATTGCATTTCGATGTTATGAAAAAGATGTACGTCGAGATTAGCGATTCAGGACGTTACTTGTATTCCGAGCCGAAATTTGAAAAGCTGAACCTAAAGATGTAGTATATTTCAATTTTACCGGGCGCGCATGGGAAAAAATAAGCCCTATAACCATTGGCTCAAGGGCCAGAGAAACAATCTCTTGTTCTTCTATACTTCTTTCAGTCGCAGCGAATACTAATTTCATAAGGAGATCGAACTGATACATAAAAATGTTCACAAACCTTTATTCATTTTACAACTTAAAATTAAATCTCAAACTAGTTGGATGTAAAATCTTAAAACCCCACGGGGTTGAATCAACACATAATTACAGTTTCCCCTAACAAGGGGTCTTGATTTCACGATTTCTTCCCAAGTAGTTTTTACTATTACTTATAGATCTTTTCTCTGATTATACCATGCTGGAAATGAAATGGGATTCATTGTAGCGGCCGGCTCTCTCCACCACAGCCTCGAGAAACTGAGCAACAGGAATATCGGCCATCCAAAGACTCTCCTTCAACCAAGACACCACGAACTCACATATAAACCTCGTAAATCTACTGCGCAGGTCACTTCTATTAGAAAAACATCAAGTCGTGTTGTGGCACGACGTTATCCACAAAACAATTCATCAGCCACCACACGAAACAACTGCAGAGCTTGCAGTGCAAATGATTTGACAGATATCCTGAAAACATCAGCTGTGAAACTCGACCAGATTGCATTTCGATGTTATGAAAAAGATGAACGTCGAGATTAGCGATTCAGAATCTTACTTGTATTCCGAGCGGAAATTTGAAAAGCTGAACCACACGATGTAGTATATTTCAATTTTACCGGGCGTGCATGGGAAAAAATAAGCCCTATAACCATTGGCTCAAGGGCCAGAGAAACAATCTCTTGTTCTTCTATACTTCTTTCAGTCGCAGCGAATACTAGTTTCATATGTAGATCGAACTGATACATAAAAATGTTCACAAACATTTATTCATTTTAAAACTTAAAATTAAATCTCAAACTAGTTGGATGTAAAATCTTAAAACCCCACGGGGTTGAATCAACACATAATTACAGTTTCCCCTAACAAGGGGTCTTGATTTTACGATTTCTTCCCAGGTAGTTTTTACTATTACTTATAGATCTTTTTTCTGATTATACCATGCTGGAAATGAAATGGGATTCATTGTAGCGGCCGGCTCTCTCCACCACAGCCTCCAGAAACTGAGCAACAGGAGTATCGGCCATTCAAAGACTCTCCTTCAACCCAGACACCACGAACTCACAAATAAACCTCGTAAATCTACTCCGCAGCATACTTCTATTAGAAAAACATCAAGTGGCGCTGGGGCACATTATTCACAAAAAACATTCAACACGAACAACTGCAGAGCTTGCAGTGCAAATGATTTGACAGATATCCTGAAAACATCAGCTGTGAAACTCGACCAGATTGCATTTCGATGTTATGAAAAAGATGAACGTCGAGATTAGCGATTCAGAATCTTAATTGTATTCCGAGCGGAAATTTGAAAAGCTGAATCACACGATGAAGTATATTTCAATTTTACCGGGCATGCATGGGAAAAAATAAGCCCTATAACCATTGGCTCAAGGGCCAGAGAAACAATCTCTTGTTCTTCTATACTTCTTTCAGTCGCAGCGAATACTAGTTTCATAAGGAGATCGAACTGATACATAAAAATGTTCACAAACATTTATTCATTTTACAACTTAAAATTAAATCTCAAACTAGTTGGATGTAAAATCTTAAAACCCCACGGGGTTGAATCAACACATAATTACAGTTTCCCCTAACAAGGGGTCTTGATTTTACGATTTCTTCCCAGGTAGTTTTTACTATTACTTATAGATCTTTTCTCTGATTATACCATACTGGAAATGAAATGGGATTCATTGTAGCGGCCGGCTCTCTCCACCACAGCCTCAAGAAACTGAGCAACAGGAATATCGGCCATCCAAAGACTCTCCTTCAACCAAGACACCACGAACTCACATATAAACCTCGTAAATCTACTCCGCAGGTCACTTCTATTAGAAAAACATCAAGTGGTGTTGTGGCACGACGTTATCCACAAAATAATTCATCAGCCACCACACGAAACAACTGCAGAGCTTGCAGGGCAAATGATTTGACAGATATCCTGAAAACATCAGCTGTGAAACTCGACCAGATTGCATTTCGATGTTATGAAAAAGATGAACGTCGAGATTAGCGATTCAGAATCTTACTTGTATTCCGAGCGGAAATTTGAAAAGCTGAACCACACGATGTAGTATATTTCAATTTTACCGGGCGTGCATGGGAAAAAATAAGCCCTATAACCATTGGCTCAAGGGCCAGAGAAACAATCTCTTGTTCTTCTATACTTCTTTCAGTCGCAGCGAATACTAGTTTCATAAGGAGATCGAACTGATACATAAAAATAATCACAAACATTTATTAATTTTACAACTTAAAATTAAATCTCAAACTAGTTGGATGTAAAATCTTAAAACCCCACGGGGTTGAATCAACACATAATTACAGTTTCCCCTAACAAGGGGTCTTGATTTTACGATTTCTTCCCAGGTAGTTTTTACTATTACTTATAGATCTTTTCTCTGATTATACCATGCTGGAAATGAAATGGGATTCATTGTAGCGGCCGGCTCTCTCCACCACAGCCTCCAGAAACTGAGCAACAGGAATATCGGCCATTCAAAGACTCTCCTTCAACCCAGACACCACGAACTCACAAATAAACCTCGTAAATCTACTCCGCAGGTCACTTCAATTAGAAAAACATCAAGTGGTGCTGTGGCACATTATCCACAAAAAAACATTCAACACGAACAACTGCAGAGCTTGCAGTTCAAATGATTTGACAGATATCCTGAAAACATCAGCTGTGAAACTCGACCAGATTGCATTTCGATGTTATGAAAAAGATGAACGTCGAGATTAGCGATTCAGAATCTTACTTGTATTCCGAGCCGAATATCGAAGAGCTGAACCACACGATGCAGTATATTTTAAATTTACCGGGCGTGCATGGGTAACACTCAAAATTTTTGCGACAACCGAAACCACAAAACTCAAAACGACGGTTTTCGCTGTCAGATTTAGAATGAGAATTTTAGTGAGATAGACGAAAATCAAGCATGACAATTGATTAGCTGTGTAAGAATGTAACAGTCGCCTACTTAAGTCACTTATGAGGTCAGAGAAAAAATAGGCCCAATAACTATGGGCTCTCTTGTGTTTTTCTACCTCAAACGGTCGGAGCCAATTCGATTCACTTGCGCTATGAGCCTACAAACCGCGTTACGGCGTAAAAGCTACTACCAAAATCCCCCCAGTCTAGAAACAAGAACGCCTTCATGCTCAGGTCTCAAAATACCCAAAACGCAAGATCGACTTTCAAAACAGGGTCGGAACCTTACCTTTAGATTGACCATACGTATATAGTTATGTATACTTTGCTGATGGTGCAATATTGAGGTAAACAAAGACTATATTTTGCAACAGGTTACGAAAATTAACTAACGTTCAAGTGGTTTTCACCACAAGATAACTAGAATCATCACTGAAGTCAGCATTTTCCAATGACATCAAATCAAGGATGGTTTATAAACTGTCATGTAGTGGATGCACTTCCACCTATGTCGGAAAAACTATTCGACATTTGACCACTAGAATTGAGGAACATTAGAAAGCAGACTCACCTGTAGGCCTCCACCTTCAGCAATGCCAACTTGAGGGAAATAGCGCAGATCTTAGTTGGGAATTTATAGATAGTTCAAACAGCCAAACAAAATTGTTAACACTAGAGGCAATACATATCAGGTAAGAGGAACCGCACTTGAACACGCGCGATGAGTTTACGAGCAGAGAGTTAACACTGAAAATTTAGTCTCAAAATAATTTTGGTTTTTTATTTAAAACGTACATGTCTAAAACGAAATTATGACTCAGAAACTTCCAGACAAAATAATTTAAAACTTTTAATTAATTTTAGAGCTTAAAGTATTTTAATCGTAATAGTAATTTAGATGTCAACTGTGATTGGCTAATTTTTTAACATGACGATTTAGAACCAAAATGTATGTGAACTATTGTTAATAACATTTGTAAACTGATGTTTTATCGTCATTTAGATTAGTTTATTGTAAAATCCTGACGATGCACATAGTTGCGAAAACGTTTGAAAATTACTTTTTAGCAAAAATTTCTGACGTATACAGTTACTTTTTATTAGACAGTGGACCTTTGCTCCATTTCAGATGGATCAACCTAAAACTCTCCCTAGCTCAACATAATAATGTAAAACGCACTCAAGAAATTTAAATTGGATTGGGTACTTACATACCGACACGACTTCTAGAATCAATTAACTAAATTAATAAGCCACTCTAGAATTAATCCGGTAATCAAGTTTAACTCAAGAAAATTGTAATGAACAAGTTTTTTTTCAAGACACAAGTTTTCTGTGTGAATCATTTTCAGCTTCAGCTGTCCAAATTTCCCCCGAAGGTTCACTCTGGTCCGCTCGATCCTTTTTGTTTGTTCTCGTCACAATTTGTTCCTTCTCTAAAAATAAGACAGCTGTACTCTCGTTCGATTTATACGGCGAAATTGCGAACAGCAATTTCACGCTCCTATTTTTTTGGACTAATTTGCCGCGATTGTAATTCGATTCTTCTGATCTTATTTTCTCGTATTTTCAGTTGTCGCGAAAAACTTGAGCATGACAGGCTCAATATGAATTTTTGAAAAACTGCATTTCACCCCAAACTCAAGATTAAACGTTGCTCAAGGTCAAACTTCCAAATATGACCGACTGGCACCCACTCTCCGGACTCAAGATTAATGTCCTCATCGCGTGTCGTCATCTGTCAGTGGCGTCTCAAGATACAGTGCCAGTGGTCATTTACAGAAGTTTGCAGAAGATTCAACTTTATCTTCACAGCCATGCAAAATTGTCACATTATCGCTAAACAGCAATCAAAATCTGCATTCACCTGCACCCTGAATTTCCGTTTTGTAAGCTATCATTAAAATTTCTTTTGTTTCGCACATTCAGAAAATTGTCATGCAGCATTTCGATTTATATAGTTGATATATTCCATTCCTTCTGCTCTTGTAGTCTTTTCGCCTGATTCGGTAGACCCTTCACTGTAAGCTCACGTTCTTCGCCAAATCCTCCACCAATATCAGTTCCCTTGCCTTGGTATTATCTCTAGACACTCTAGCAATCCTTTTTCAACCCATAGTTACCGCATTACGATGAGTTAGTAAGGGTCTCTTGAAGTCCTCTGGCCCGATCTCAGCCAGGAACTGTCGATATTCTTTCTGACGCTTCTTCACGTGATTCTTCGTCACTGTGTACAGCCAAGACGTCAACGTCGCCCGAAACCTTGAAAAGAATCTTATGCGACTCCACACGTTTCTCACCTCTTTGGTCACAGCGAATAATTTACACGTAGCCTCGAACAACTCAAGCCTCCGGCTGTAGTCGATGGCATGTATTGACTCCACTGTTGGTGCCCTCGACTCTCGATATTTCGTCACGTTCTCCTCCATCCATCGCATCTCCAGCATCGCTCTTCTCCTTCTCTGTGATGTCACCGAACCAAGTGGCTAAATCCTCCCTTTGGAAGGATTGTTTTCTGACACTGGACCGCCCATAACAAGACTACTCTCCTCTTCCACATGCCAGGTGCAGACAGCTGCCTGATTCCATCTTCTTTACTAGCGTAACCAGCTTGCTCGCTGCTCCCTCCGATTCCCACTGATGAGGTAGGACCAATTTATGCACTATGTTCAAATCCCCAAATCTTCATCCTTCGCTGGCGATAATCTCACCCGCTTCGTGACTTCTTCGATCAGGCTCGCCTGGGGGTATGGGCACCAAGATTCCCTCGCCTTGGTATTATCTCTAGACACTCTAGCAACCCTTTTTCAACCCATAGTTACCGCATTACGATGAGTTAGTAAGGGTCTCTTGAAGTCCTCTGGCCCGATCTCAGCCAGGAACTGTCGATATTCTTTCTGACGCTTCTTCACGTGATTCTTCGTCACTGTGTACAGCCAAGACGTCAACGTCGCCCGAAACCTTCAAAAGAATTTTATGCGACTCCACACGTTTCTCACCTCCTTGGTCACAGCGAATAATTTACACGTAGCCTCGAACAACTCAAGCCTCCGGCTGTAGTCGATGGCATGTATTGACTCCACTGTTGGTGCCCTCGACTCTCGATATTTCGTCACGTTCTCCTCCATCCATCGCATCTCCAGCATCGCTCTTCTCCTTCTCTGTGATGTCACCGAACCAAGTGGCTAAATCCTCCCTTTGGAAGGATTGTTTTCTGACACTGGACCGCCCATAACAAGACTACTCTCCTCTTCCACATGCCAGGTGCAGACAGCTGCCTGATTCCATCTTCTTTACTAGCATAACCAGCTTGCTCGCTGCTCCCTCCGATTCCCACTGATGAGGTAGGACCAATTTATGCACTATGTTCAAATCCCCAAATCTTCATCCTTCGCTGGCGATAATCTCACCCGCTTCGTGACTTCTTCGATCAGGCTCGCCTGGGGGTATGGGCACCAAGATTCCCTCGCCTTGGTATTATCTCTAGACACTCTAGCAACCCTTTTTCAACCCATAGTTACCGCATTACGATGAGTTAGTAAGGGTCTCTTGAAGTCCTCTGGCCCGATCTCAGCCAGGAACTGTCGATATTCTTTCTGACGCTTCTTCACGTGATTCTTCGTCACTGTGTACAGCCAAGACGTCAACGTCGCCCGAAACCTTGAAAAGAATCTTATGCGACTCCACACGTTTCTCACCTCCTTGGTCACAGCGAATAATTTACACGTAGCCTCGAACAACTCAAGCCTCCGGCTGTAGTCGATGGCATGTATTGACTCCACTGTTGGTGCCCTCGACTCTCGATATTTCGTCACGTTCTCCTCGATCCATCGCATCTCCAGCATCGAGCTCACCACAAAAAGAGTGACCTTCTGCTGGTGACTGAAAAGCCCTATTGACCGAATTTCTTCCACATCCCATATCAAGCAGAGGTTCAAGTGCTCCGGGTACCAAACTGTCTGTGCCAGAGAATGGCATGGGCATTCTCCGTGTGTCAGGTTGATGCTCCGGAAGTTGCTTTCTCCCGAAGCTTCCAACAGAGGTTCAAACTCCATCATCTTCTCATGCTTCACGTCGTTTTCTTCCATGGCTGGGGCACTATTGATCGCTTTCCCAATCGTATTCTGTCTTTCAAAGTCACTCGTGTTTTCTTTTTCTAAGCTCCAGAGCTCCTCCCCCCAGATCTCACTCAAGTCCTCTTTTCGATCTCCAGGCACTGTTTCTAGTATCTTCCGCAACAGCTTATGAGAGTGGTGCGACATTCGTGCCAATCGTACACACTTGGGCACCGAAAAAGGCTTTTCGATTAACACCCTCTGACTAGATGTTTCCACCATCGCCATGTGTAATGGATAATGACTTCCGCACAGGTTGGCCATGACTGATCCTACCAGAGACTTCGCATTCGTTGGTAAACTGTAGGCCTCGCTCACAGGAAATCCCATCTCCGCCTCAAGACCGATCTTCCATCCCCTGATTTGCTTCTGGATCACTTGCAACACCACTGGCCAAGACTTCACGCTTAACGCTGTAACCAAATGTAGTTCGGACTGTAGCATCTCTAGAGATTGTAAACTGCACATTCTCGAGAAGAATGCAAATGGCGTCGCTACTTTTACAGTGGTCTCGCGTATTCTGTCTTTCAAAGTCACTCGTGTTTTCGCACAGGTTGGCCTTGACTGATACCACCAGAAACTTCGCATTCGTTGGTAAACTGTAGGCCTCGCTCACAGGAAATCCCATCCCGCCTCAAGACCGATCTTCTATCCCCTGATTTGCTTCGGGATCACTTGCAACACCCCTGGCCAAGACTCCACGCTTAACGCTGTCACCAAATGGTGTTCGGACTCTAGCATCTCTAGAGATTTTAAACTGCACATTCTCGAGAAGAATCCCAATGCCGTCGCTACATTTCAGTGGTGCTCGCGTATAACTCAGCCACTATCTGCACCTCGCTCTTCTCCTTCTCTGTGATGTCACCGAACCAAGTGGCTAAATCCTCCCTTTGGAAGGATTGTTTTCTGACACTGGACCGCCCATAACAAGACTACTCTCCTCTTCCACATGCCAGGTGCAGACAGCTGCCTGATTCCATCTTCTTTACTAGCGTAACCAGCTTGCTCGCTGCTCCCTCCGATTCCCACTGATGAGGTAGGACCAATTTATGCACTATGTTCAAATCTCCAAATCTTCATCCTTCGCTGGCGATAATCTCACCCGCTTCGTGACTTCTTCGATCAGGCTCGCCTGGGGGTATGGGCACCAAGATGGTCTCAGCAACTTTCAAATGGTCCCCAATTTCGTAGACAACACGTCGGTTCCGCTTCCCAGTCTTAGTTCGACCTTTTTGTTCGAACGCGGCATACTGATAACTTCCGGCATCTTCTAAAGTAGCAGACCTAGGCTCGGTCTTGCCCTTGCCGTCGGATCAATCATAACTATTTTTTCCGTCCAGAACTTTAACAATTCCGCCACTTCAAAATTCATGCAAGCGTTTCAAGCTTCTGAGTCCAAGAAAGGCTTGTAAGCTTTCCCCATCACTCCAGACACATATTGATATTCCCCTTCTTTCCTCGTCTCTTGATTCATGTCGCTCTCTGGTGGCACGTCTGGACGGTGGTGTCAGACATCACTGACCTTATCCATCTCAAGAAGCAGGTGGCATCTTCCCGCTAGACTCAATCCCGAGTTATCTGGAGCAATGGGTCGCACCAACATTTGGTAAACGCGCAAACCCGTATCGCCCAGTTTGAGTTTGTCATACGCATTCAACGCCTCTAACGTCACTCCCACCGGGCTCCATGAAAACAGCAACTGTCCTGTTGCCCGGAAAAAAGGATTCGTCATTAAGGCTGGTGGCGACCAGGGTGCTCTCATCGCATCTTCAAAATACTCCAGCACCAATTTTTCCCAAGTTCGCCCCAGCTGGTTCTGCAACTCTAGCTTGTTAACTTCAGCCCTCTGTTGAGTAGCCCAATTCCGGCGCTTCCGGGATGCTCCGCGATCAAGTCCTTTCAGGCAATTCTCCAGTTAATTTGTGGTCTTGTCGCACCTCTCTCAATAGGGGCACTTGTCACTTGCTTCCCAGTATCCTGGTGCTGTGGTGAAATCCATTCTTTCCAGACATCCACTTCCCACATTTGTCCACTGGTGGAGCCCCTCTTTGCATTCGCCTTCTGAGGTTTGAAATCTTCTTCTTTCCCTGGAGTCGTTGAGGCCTCCACTTCGACTAACACCTCAGTCAACTTCCTGGATGCCGAGCCGCGCTTGTAGGTTGCTGTCTTCCATCGAGCCAGAACCATACGAGCCATCTCTTTCAAGTTCTTCTCTGAAACCGCATCCGCCGAAGTATTTGCCTCTTCTGTTTCCCGTCTTCTCTTCCTAGACCTTACTCCTCTACTCGGGGCGTCGTCACTGCAATTACTGACTCGACTTCTTTGTCCAGATCCCCTCTATCCGACTCTTGCCTCCCCTTCTCTAGCCTTAAGAATACTAGTATCTTTAATTTTTTTACTAGTTTTATTTTTATCATCCAATTCGACACTAATTTTTTATCATCAGTTTTTTTGTCCAGAGTGGAGCTATCTTTACAGGGGTCGGCCCCGTCATTCTGCTTTTGCTTCCTAGGCCGATCATCTTCTCAAGCAGCTCTTTATTCACTTTTTCATCCAGTCCAATGCCTATCAGGACAGTTTCTCCAAACTTCACCACTTTGTCCCACAGTTCATCCTTGAATTCGTCTACTTTAGCCTTGTTCTCCACTCTTTGGTTGAACTCGCTCAAGAAACTCTGCCAAGCCTTCTCGTCCAGCGTGCTCAGGAACATTCTTATGTTGTCTTCAAAGGTGTTCTTCTCCCTTACTTCATTGGTCTGGAGAAACATTCTCATGTTGGATTTTTCACTCGCTAGCGGCAGCTTAAGTTTCTTTCGGGTAGACCCCAAAGGTGGGGTGGCCGTGTTTGCCCAGTCATCTCCACTCAAATCTTGCACTGTCCGTGAACATCTTCTGCTGCTGCTCCACCGTTGCTCTCGCATGTAGGGAAGGGACTACCATAGGGCTATTCATTCCCAACGTCATCCGCCTCAACGTAGGGAACTCGGGAATCGCGGCGGCTAACACGTCACGCTCGAGTATTGTTTCCAGCTCCCTCTTTGTGAACTCGAAGCTCCTCGTCCACGCCGTGATCTTGAAGACTTCCCTCGTGTCTCTTGCTACTGGATTCAATTTCCAGGATTTCAGATAGACTTCGATGGGGGACCTTCTCGTTTTCCCCCATCCTGCATTGCAGTTGCCCCTGAAGTTGACTACTATTAGCTCTGGGTCCTTTATTTCCCAAAGAGTACTCTTTCACTCATTCGCGGTCTAAAGTCCTCCTGTCTGCACCAGTTCAATGCCGTCCCATCCAGAACGCTGATTAGACTCACGTGAACTACTGAGTGTCGGTACGCTGCCACGAGCGGATCCGGGAAAGCGTACGTCACAGCTGGCCCGTAGACACAGGTCATCACCTCTCCCAGCCCCCTGATCATCCCCAAGGGATCAGATCTCATGGCCAAGCACAAGTCGGTTGGCAGAGGAATGCCTGCATTTGCCTCCCTCACTTCTTCGCTAGTCTTTGCGCTTCTTTCTTCGTCTGTCAAATGCCGGTTCTGCATCAAGAGATATTCCACCAGTAGCGTCTTCAGTCCGGCAGTACACTTCTAGGAATAAGTCTCAGAACTCGGGTGGACCTTCCTCACCGACAGGGGTTCCCCATATTTCATCAGCCGATGAAATGCCTTCAGCTCCTCATGTGTCAATAGTACCAAGGTCAAGTAACCGTCGATTCGGAGCGTCTTCACACCTCTGCTAAACATATATGCCGGGCCCATGTTGAACAGTTACCTGGGGTTTATCAGGCACAATGTCAGTAGGAGGTTGATTCGCATACTCAAGAGTTCTTGCACAAACGCCTCGAAAATCGTATTCCCCGCTTAGAACTTTTTGTCCATGTACTTCTTCTCCCAACATGGACTCAAGAACCTCAAGATCTCGCGCGACTTGCGGTTCCTCAGTTCGCCCTTCGCATGCTCCCTCCAGAAGCCTCCTATAGTGACATCATTTGCTGCCGTGACGAACCTCCCCACTGTCATCTCTCTCTTTTTTGCCACTTCCAGCTGTTCCTCCAGAAACTCCCATATTTGCTCCACCAGCAGTGGAGCATTCTCTCTCCTTTTGTCCGTCACGTTCTCACGTCTCGGGGTCAGAAACGACCATTTTCCTCTCTCTTGTGTTAGACGATATGCCATCGACTCCACTTGTTTTTCGGCTGCAGCCACGTTCTTCCTCTGGTTGTTTGGCCCCCTCGCCCTACTAGTGGAGCTCGTGATCGTCAGGTCCACACTCGGAAAACACAGGCTGGCTGTCAGCTGAGCTATCACATGGTGGTCATGCTCTACCTCTGCGTTGAACTTCAGTTGTAGGGCAAGGTTCGACACCTCCAGACTAAGGACCTCATCCAACACGACCAAGATATCCGCGAGCCCTTTAGAGCGTGGGATTTTTCCGCCCACCCTACTGCCACCTCCGACTTTAGAAGTCTGGAGTCACCATTAGCATCTGCGATTTGGGGCCGCAATTAGCATCTGTCATCCGTTTCCCTCCGCAATCAGAATCAACATGGCATATACGAACTGCAAAGCAGGTGGCATGCCTGCGTAGCCTGGCGATGACGCAAATACCACCTTTGTTTTCGATCCCAATCGGGAGGCTATCAGTTCCTGCACCTCATTCATTGCTGCAAACAGCGTCTGGATTGCTTCCCAGATCTTCTTTGGTGTAGGCTCCCCACTTCTCAGGTGCTCAAGTAGTCTCGCCGCGTGTAGGTGATCATTCATTCCCGCGAACAACAGTAGCTCTGGTTCACACGGTGTCTTCGACTTTATCGCCACGATCAGGGTCAACATCTGGTTCAGCTCTGCTCCCGGTAGTAAATACACCAAGTTCTCTGGCCAAAACAACTTCGGCGATGTCCCCTCGAAGTCCGATCCCGAAACAATGATTGCTCCAGGATCCGATTGATCATAAACTGCCAACCTCTTGGCAAGCTGTGAAACTCCACAGGATCTCCCGTACCCTGGGTCTTCCACAGGTTTTGCACCCATGTTCGCCGTGTCAGGAAGCCCCATGATCTTCAGCTCAAGAAGCTTGTCCACCTGCGCGGGAATCATGATCCTGGCTATGCTGGTTCGATGCTTGGGAGGCTCAACTATGAGGCCTGGATTTCCCAGTTCCTTGAGAGGTCTGTAGTTGATTGGTCCCATTATAGATTTCTGAGAAATCCCCGTCAAGTCCGCCGTCTCCAATGTCTGGGCTCGAGAGAAGTGCGCCTCATGGGCCTTCAGTCAATCCACACAATAGTGATTGCTCAAATGCTCATGTGACAGACTTTTGAGGCCCACGACCTCCGTTAACTCTTGCCTGCAGGCCAGATCCTCGAGATCGAGATCCTTCTCTCGTTCCAAGTACCGGGTTCTGCTTGCTTCCCCAGGACCTTCCACTTTCTTCTTGTTGTCCACCATCACCACTGACGACACAACCGAGCTCTGGGGCGTAGACGGTTCCGCCCCGTCTCCCTTGATGGGTGTCGATCTCAATTGTCTGCTTCTGCTGCTAGTTGAGCTCCCTCTAGAGTCGATCCTTCCCCCCAAGCGATCAGCTACGGACCTGGCTGAGAAGAAGGGAGGTATCTAGGGTGGACCAAAGGTGAATTGACCCGTCTCCACCAGATCCGACTCAAGGAAGTTTATGTGTCTCTGAAAGACGCCGTTCAGCCACTGGCCTATTCAAGTGGTTATCATCCGAGGATGAAATCTCCGGGAGGCAATCTTCCATCATTCTTGCTACGTCAAGCACTTTCATGGGCAGCACACTTCTCTGTTGGATTTGCCTGATTATCTCGTTGATATTTCGCACTCTTTCATTCATCTCCCTCGCGTTCTGGTCGGCCATCATGTTGTAGGTGACGGTACAGATGGTGAGAACTGCTGGCTCCAGGTAAATTCTTAGAACTCAAGAATGCAACTCACTTTGTCTTGTAGCCTCATCATTTTTCTTGACTCGCCCCCGGACACGTCGTTGGTTCCCATCATCAGTGTTACCGTGTATGTTTTCACCATCTCCAGCATCTCTAGGGACGCCAACATCTGGGGCATCGCTGCGCCGGAGAAACTCAAGACTCCCACTTGCCAATGGGCCGGGACCCTAGTCAAGACCCGGACGAGACTGTCCTCTATGATCAAGTGCACTGTGCCTTCGGGTTGTTTCGGCTGTACGAAATACTCTGCCCAAGTGGCGTCATGAAAGGCATCTCTTCTCTCTCGTTGCGCTGCCATCCAGTCCTCTCGATTATGTCGGTGGTATACGCCGTAAGTATTTTTCTTGTAGCTTGAGATCACGAAGCTCCTCACTGGATGTTCACTCCAGGTGGTTGGTCGCTGCTCACGATCTGCATTCTCAAGAGCCCTCGCCTGCAATCTCTCCTGCAACTCCCTGAGGCGTGATGTCCCCGTCCGAGTCTGACTGCCGCTGGTCGAGCTGGACTTCAGTCCTGGCAGCGCAATGTCCAATAGTGGTCTGATTCGACTCGCCTCTAGATTCCTCATGGAAGGGACGGGCTCAAGTGGTGTCCATGCCTCCAGGCCTTCGTTCATGTGCTCTTGAGTTACGCGGTCTAGGTTGAAGCGGCCGCTCGATCTGGGTGGTTCATTTACCTCCATCCTTGACTCTGGTCTCGATCTCGTCACTACTGGCTCAGTTGTCGTCCTCTTTTTCTCCTTACTACTCGCGACTGCTTGCTGCCTCCTTTGTAGTCGTTCTGATTCTGACTTTATCTGATCACAATTTGCTAAACTTTCTTGTTGTCTCTGCTCTTGCTCCCGCACTGCCCGCCTTGTCTCATTCAAGTATTGCCTGGTCGCGGTCAAGCTTGGCTTGATCCCTATCAAAAACCGCTTGGTCCCTATCCAGATTGGCCTTGTCCCGTTCCCTTTGGGCCCTTTCTAACTCTCTCTTCATGCTGCTCAGATCTCGATATGAATCTTCCGTTTGTTTTGAACGGAACATCGATGGTGGTTTGCTGGTGGATTCAAGCCAGGATTCCTCGCAAGATCAAATCCTCTGACGCGTCCATCCACAAGCCAGGATAGCCGCCTGGTCTGCTCCTGATTGGAGATTCCATCCGAGGTGTAACCCACCATTAACACGGCTTCAGTCGCTGACTCCCTGCACTCGCCTCGCGCCTCCAGTTGCAGGATGGCATTGAGCATAATCGCGAGCCTCTCATCCACTTGCGTGTAGTTGAGGTCTCTCAAGCACTTGTATAACTCGTCGAGTGCGGGTTTTCTGAACGCTGCTGGCACAAAATTCCAGAATCGATCTGCCATTGCTGCTTTTCTTTATTGCACGAGATCTCACAAACCACCAACTCAAGATTTACCATACCTAATCAACATCAAGAAGTACCTTTCCTAGATTAATACTCAAGGAGTACCTTTCCCAGATTAATACTCCAGAAAAATTTTTCTCTGGCACAACCAATGAAGAACTATTTAAAGGTTTCATCTTTTTCTCGTTCGACCAACTGTGATTTAGTTGCCGATTCAGTTTTCAAATCAATCTGAAAATATAATTCAACTTTAAACCAAGATTTTTCCCACTCGTGTATAGCCTAGACCTCCCCCTTAAAACCTTTAAAACATTATCCTAACAACTTCATTAAAATGATTCAATTGAGACGTTAAAAACAGGCAGATTTATCTTATGTTTTAGCGTCATCAATCCTTTATAAGATTCAATTGTCATGCCAATCACATTAAAACTCATCTACCTGACTCGTGTTCCCCTTTTACTTAGCTCAAGACCCTTGTTTCCCCTAACTCAAGACCCTCACGTCCCTCCGAAGCTCTGGCGATAGTCACGTAATACTTCTTGTGTAGATATACCAATTTTTCCGTTTCCGCAAAGACCACGTGTAGGATAGCGTATAGCTCCCTAGAGTTCAATCTGCCTCTGTTCGGATCGTAGACCGGCATTGAAACCTCTCGTATCCCTCTTTCGACCAGGAAGTCCCTCAATCTTGTTAGTGCCAATACCACATGCTCGGGGTCTATCATGTTTCTCTCACTGACTCTCGTTACCAAAAAGCACAGGTATTTACCGGGAGCTTGTGAAACTGAAGGAGGGAGTGCTGCCATTCCCCCAACCCTGGTCTCTACCTGAACAGAAACTCCACGTTCTGGTATTCTCTTTTGAAGTCGGCTTCCAGTCTAGTATTGAAGCTCATGTCCGCTGTTATGCAGATCGCGCTGGTCTTGTCTGACAAGATGAACTCACTGTCTTTCCGTGATCAGGATGTTATCCGAATACTCATTCGAAATCTCGAACTTAATCACGAAAATTCTTCCAATGGTAGGCTCAGTCCCCTCCTGGTCCAGCTCCAGGCCGTTGGCGTCTCTCACTTCCCTGACCTTCTTTATCATTAAATTATCGATGTGGGTAAATCCTACCCCCACTCCCCGGACAAAATTATTTATCGACGTCCATGTCGATGGTACGTGGCTCAAGTTATCCGGTGGTATTTCCAGTGGCCGATCAGTGGCTGTCCATCCGAACAACAGGTTTTCTGTTTTGCAGATGCGTCGAATTGTGCTTTGTGCCTCCTTCTCGGCAGCCTCAAGATTGTGCATCCACTCCAGTATCCTCAGGTTTGTGTTTTCTCTTCTTTCAATCTCGAGTGCTGATTGTCGTTTATGATCTGCCATTCCTCATTGGCTACCAGCTCACCCACGTTCAGCAACTCTTCTCCTATCTCGTCAGGCTGTATCTTGTCAATCAAGATGTCATCACTTTACCTGTTGTATCTCATGCCTGTCTTCTTACGCCCACCTTTTCTGGTTTCTTTTGTCAATTGTAAGTCTGGTTCCGTCCATTTTGGTACCTAGTTTTGCTCTGGATCATTCCAATCTTCCTCGGCCAAAAACACTTCGTCCGATTATACCTCTATTTTTTCGTTGCCATCCAAGCTCAAATTCTCGTTGCCATCATTCTTCTCTCTAGTGCCTTTCCCGTTCACCTCACATGCTGGTTCTACCAGTAAATACTCGAGTCCTTCCATGTTTTGTGGTACGCACCAATCTTCCGGTGATGGGTTTCAGTAGATTTTCGTAGTGCGACGCACGCCCTGTACTCAAGCGATAGAACCGACCCTGCTGGTGCACTTCCGTTATCATGAACGGCCCTCTCCATTTCTTCAATACCTTTTTTGTCCCTTTTGGCGGTATGATGTTCTGGAACACCCAGACGTATTGTCCCACAGCATACGGCTTCGCTTGAAGTATTTTTATTGTACTTCTTCCGCTGCCTCAACTGTGCCTGTGCTGTGTTTAAAAATTAAGGTTTGATCCACTTGATCTGAAAGTCAAAGCCACTGTCTTTTTTGTATTTTATATCGTTTTTTGTTCCTATTTTAATTTTTTTTTTGGTTTTTTGTTTCACTTTTTGTCTTTTACTCGTTTTTTGTCCCCCTATTGGCCCCAATTACAGGGTTAGCTAGGCCTCGTTCCGGAAAGCGCTCCGGGAGTTTTTTTCGAGTTTTCTAAAAAAACCCGAAGCTGCGTCAAGTGGGTTCGATCCCGTAGTCATGATGTCGTAAAAACACCCAGGAGCGCCATAAAAACACTAGGTAACAGTCGCCTACTTAAATCACATATGAGGTTAGAGAAAATAGGCCCTATAACCATTGGCTGAAAATTCAGGGACACTATCTTTTGTGTTTTTCTACCTCAAACGGTCGGAGCCAATTCGGTTCACTTGCGACATGAGACTACAAACCGCGTTACGGCTTAAAGGCTACTACCAAAATGCCCCCCCCCACTCTAAAAAACAAAAACGCCCTCATGCTCAGGTCTCAAAATAACCAAAACACACAAACGCCGTTAATAAGCAACTCTAGAACAAATCCGCTAATCAAGTTTAACTCAAGAAGTTTGTAATGAACAAGCTTTAACTCAAGACACAATTTTTCTGTTCGGACCATTGGGCAGCTTCAGCTGTCCACCTTTCCACCGAAGGATCACTCTGGTCCACTCGATCTTCTTTGTTTGTTCCCGTCTTGATTTATTCCTTCTCTAAGAATAAGACAGCTCTAATCTCGTTCGATTTATACGGCGAAATTGCGAATAGCATTTTCACGCTTCTATTTTTTGGACTAACTTCCCGCGATTGTAGTTCGATTCTTCTGATCTTAATTTCTCGTACTTTCAGTTGTCGCGAGAAGCTTGAGCATAACAGGCTCAATTCGAATTTTTGAAAAATTGCATTTCACCCTAAAATCAAGATTTAAAGTTGCTCAAGGTCAAACTTCGAAATATGACCCACTGGCACAGAAAATTACCCTACCGGAAAGTAAAGATAGTACTGTTAAATAAGATTTTATTAGATATATTTCACAGCTCTTGAACGCTACGGATAAGAAGCAAAACAAGTGCTGGCAGTGAAAAAGAATCTTCTTCAGCGAGGACTGAAAATGAGAAAAAGTCTATTGTTAGACTCAATAACTGAGAGTTTTTAAAAAATTTAGGTCTCTGGCCATGTCATGAGATTGTTGTTGTTGTTGCTCTATGTTAGTCAAAGGTTTCAGGAAGGCTTTCGACCACTTTGTCGGGGTTATTCCAGAGGTCTTCTACGGTACACTTTACGACCTTCTTGAAGCAGTTGAATAAATGGAAAGTGTTTTCGATGTGTATGTTGCATTTCGGGCACAGATTTTGATGTTCGTTGGGATGGAGTCTATTTCTGGTTTCTGAGAGCTTCCAGCTAAAGCCAGAACTGAGCTGGCTGAAGACTCGGCGTTGGCTTCGAGTGATTTCTTCTTCTTTTGGACTGATGTCGGGGGGTCGTCTGCCGAGAACTCTGTTGTGAGGGTTTCTGGCGATTTCTTTATGTACGGCGCCGGTATGCAAGGCTTTCAGTGTCTTTGAAATGTTCTTTCAGGTTCGTTTCTACAGTTTCTTCGACGCTGGCCTGGAGCGTCTGCTTCATCTTACTGTCGCTCTCGCTCGGTCGATGTAGCCAGATCCAGTGACACGGATGGGAAGGCTCGTAGCAGAGAGCATAGTACTGACGGTTTAGCAGATGATGGAGCCTTTAGCTTTGCGGAGAGCAGCGTTCTGAACCACTTGTAGTTTCTTCCGATTAGTTGGTTTGACCAGTGAGCTCCATGCTGGGGCCACATAATCCGTGCAGGACCGGCCTACTGCCCGGTACGTGAGAAGGAGCTCTTCCTTGTCCAGACCCCAGTCTCAGCCGGAGAGCGCGCTGAGGGCGTTGTTCGTCTTACTTACTTTCTTCTGTACGTCACTGGCATGCGCATTGAACGAAAACAAAGCCTCCTACTTCAAGCCGAGGATCTCTGAAATGCGTTTTAGGCGGAGATGTCATGAGCTTCTGATGTCATGAGCCTAATTTAATAACAACACTGCTTCTACTACTAAAAAACTATATTTCACTTTACAGCAACAACATTTACAAATAGTTTTGAAAATATTCATGAGCAAGTATAGACTATGAACGTGTGTTGTCCGGTACGTTCCTGGCCTTGTTGATCTCGCACGCTTAACAGAGACAAAGAAAGAAGTAGATACAGGGTTCATTGATATCGAAAGAAGGAAAATGTGTCAAGAACAGGTTTTCATGAGCCAGGTTTAAATTTTTGGTGACTGAATTAAGTCGATCGACCCAGATTTAGTAGTATAATTGGCAAGAAGAACGATTATACAAAAAAAGTTGACTAGCTACTTTATCTCGGGGTCTTTTTGACGCTGTGGTGTGGCGTAGTTTAACAGTATTGTTATGACGTCATTATTGTATTACTATCTGTGCTAGTTATCCGTGCTAATCTCGCCTTTTGGTTATCAAGGTCGCTACCGACCTGCCAATCCTTTCTCTATTTCTCATCAACTGCTCTCACTCACTCTGTCTGAATTTATGAAAGACTTAATTTGAACCTTAAAATTATGTCATGACATTATTTATATAACTTACTTTATCTGTCTATTTGCATTCTTATTAATGATTAAACAAGGAGAATTGAGTCTTGTTTAAACTAGTATTCCTCGAGAATTCACATGGCGCAGCCAGCAGTTTCGATCTCGGAGGATCGGACTGACCTGTTAGGTGTACCCGTATTCTGTCATAAACCAACAGCGGATCCACCCAGTAGCTGGGATTCTTGGATAGGCCAATTCAACTTAGCAATCACCCTAAGAGAAAGGTGCGATCCACGTGAACCATTGAAACGTCCGGGTGTGGTACACGATGATCCTGTCCCGAAACCAGAACCTGTGGGGGTGGATGAGGATGCGGTTGCAATTGCGAATCGTCTTGCAAGAAACGAGGCAGCTGTACGTAGAGTGACGGAAATGAATGAGGAACGCCGGGTAAAAGGTCCCAGGAGTAGCACCAGGAGTATTCTACTATGAAGTTGAGCAACGAATTAAATCTCGATTATTCTTTTCGCTTGGCTCAGAAGGGAGGAAAAAATTCCTCCAAAGTTATCTACATGCAGATCTCAGTGCAATATCATTTCAAGAATTTCATGAATTTTGTGTACTTCTTTTGAAGAAGGAGAAAAATTACATTATTGAACGACTGCAAACGTACAACGCCGTACATTCCGATCGAGAAGCATTTTATCTGAGATTGGCGGGCCAAGCCGCCCTATGTGGTTGGACAATTGATCAAGAAAAAGAAGTCGTAAGAGATATTTTCATTGCCAAGATGAGATATAAAGATATTCAGAGAGAATTGTGTATCCGCCCAGGCACCACCCCAGAAGAGACGCTGAAGTCAGCGTTACTGCAGGAAAAAGGGGCACAAACCGCCACTGATTTGCAAAAGCAACTTGGAAGTGCGGCTTCGATGGGCAGTTTTTCCCAATCAGGAGTCAGTCGGGTCAAAACACTCGCATAAAACAGGAACCCACCTTCTCTGTCCAAGGGAAGAAACTGTCTGATAGAATCAATCGGGCCCAGAACAATAAGTCAAAGGGGACCAACGAGAAAGCGAAATTATGTTATTTTTGTGGTAACAAATTTTCAGCAAATCACAAGCAAAGTTGTCCAGCTAGAAATGTGACTTGTAGAAATTGCAGTAAGAAGGGTCACTTTGCAAAGTGCTGTAATTCCAAAAACGTGGCGAATGTGGAAGCTGAGTCAGATGAAACGGTGGAAGAAAATTGTAATTTCATCACATCTGATAGTGAGTCGGAATTTGCTGTTCTGTCAGTGACGGCAGGAGATTCGAGCCGCTCCATTGCGTCAGTTAAGAAGTTGGAGGTGGTAAAGGCTGCTACGGGCAAGTTACGTTCTATCCAGATAACACTGCGTTGTGGGAAGACGTTCTTCAAAGCAACGGTGGACACTGGAAGCCCTGCTTCTTTCGTGATTAAGAAAACAGCAGACTATATTGTGAATTCTGTTCCATCAGCCAAGTTCTTTAGTATTCAGGAACGCCCAATCGACACAGTATATGTTGATTATAATCGGAAAAGAATTGATTTGATGGGTACACTGATCCTAGATGTGTCATCCTTGGGCTGGTATGTAAAGTCTGCAAAATTCCTCATTTCAGAAAATCGCACACGATGTTTATTAGGTTTGGACTTGCAGTCCCAATTGGGGGTGAGAACAACGCAAGTTAGACCAGAACGGTCTCCGGTGGGTGAAGTGTCCCAGTCAAACCTGAATGTGACGTCTGAGTCCTGGAAAACACACTTCCATCAGAAATTTCATCGTGTATTTTCCAGAGTAGGTAGAGGTAAGAATCATAAAGTATTCTCTACATTCAAGTCTCCTCTTGTTCCGATTCAGGAGAAAGGAAGAAGGGTTCCCGTGCATATACAAGATAAAGTCGGCCTGGAAATTCAAAAGTTAATTCAAGAAGGCCATGTGGTCAAACTTAATAAATGTACAAGCGATCATTTTTTTTCTCCGATCGTAATTACGGCTAAGAAGGATGGTTCTGTGAAATTAGCTATGGATGCAAAACCCATGAATGATCAAATTCATAAGAACCAATATCAGATGCCGAACTTGTTGGAATTGTTGGATTCGGCGGCTCAGATAATTACATCGGATAAAAAAGATGATGTTTGGTTCACACCTTTACTTTTAGACTTGAAATATGCATTCAGTCAGATTCCACTCAGTGATGAAGTCAGTCGTCATTGCAACTTTAATATCGTCTGTGGAGATCAAACTTGCATGTATCGGTTTAAAACTGGGTTTTATGGGTCAACGGATATGCCGAAAGAATTCCAAAAAGCAATGGACAATACTCTCCAGGGTTTATCGGGAGTTTTCTGTTTCCTGGACGATATTTTGATAGTTTCGAAAGGATTAATCAGGGATCACAATATTCTTTTAGACAAAGTGTTAACTCGTTTGGATGAAAAAGGTTTCGCTTTGAAATTGTCGAAATGTGATTTTTCAATGAATCAATAATCTTGGTTGGGTTACGACATTGATTCAGAGGGCTATAGGCCAAAACGTTCTAAAATTGATGCAGTGTTAGCTTTGGAGCCTCCTAAGTCGCTCAAGCAACTTCGTTCTTTCATGGGCATACTCAACCACTTACAACGATTTTTGCCGAATCTTCAGGTCCATTGGGACCAGTTACGCCCTTCCTTGAAAGCGGGTAATAAAAGCAAGTTTGTGTGGGGGGAGTGCCAACAAACTGCCTTCACGAATTTTTTGCAATTGATAGCGAATATCACAAAGATGTATCATTATGACCAAGGTCGGAATTCGCGATTAAAATGTGACGCTAGTCATAGTGGTTTGGATGCCGCGTTAGAACAGGAGATAGAAAGTGATGTTTGGGTTCCTATTGCTTTCGCGTCACCCTTTCTCAATGATCAGGAAAAGAAGTATAGCACTAATGAGCTGGAGCTTCTAGCAATTGTGTGGTCATGTGAGCACTTTCGCATTTACTTGTTGGGAAATCATTTTGTGGTTCTAACGGACCATAAAGCCATTATTTCGGCGTTAAAAACCAATAGAGGCAATAAGAATCATCAATCTCGACTAACCAGATGGGCTGACAGATTATTTCCATTTGATTTCGATGTTTTCCACATTTCCGGATGTAAATTGGGTAATGTGGATTATTTATCTCGTTTCCCAACATTCGAAGCGCCACGACTAAGCAGTTTTGATGAACAATATGTGGTCAAATGTATTATTCGATTCTTTGATGCGTGCGATTATCTGGATGAATATGCTAGGGATGGTTCCTTATCAGAAGTATCAACTGATATTCCGAAAAACAGCCAAAATTACATCTTATCTGAGTCGATAAATCTAATTGAATCATTGGATTTTGGTCAACCTCGGGCAAATTGTCCCGCTCGGTGTAATACATTAACTTCATCGAATGATTTTGGAAGCTTGTCGGTAGAGGGCGTCGTAATTCATGACGTTCCAGCTCGTTCATTTCGCATAAAATCGGTAGAGTGCGACGGAAATTTTACCAGTGGCTATACCGATTTATTACAGCAATCCGATGCCTCTGTCACTTCTCCGCTAGAGGTTGTTCATTTTGCTGGTTTAAAAACTAGCCAATCAGCATTAAGCTGGATCATGCAAGCTTTTGTCACTTTCTCAGCATGGATTACAAATTATCTGACAATCTTGATTTCAGTGTGGGTTTTCAGTATAGCCGTTAATAATTGCGTGTTATTATCATCGTTCGCGGGCCTTTTTGACTTTGTTTCAGCTTATTGGTTTTGTTGTTGTGTAGTCGTATTATTGGGCGCTTTTCATTTTCAGACTGAGATGGACCCTATTGCAAATAACTCCAACGACAGTTTTGAGCAGTTACTCAATCAGTATCTCCCGATTAACCAACATTGGTTTGCGTCGGGTCGTGCCCAGCCGCGGTTTCGCGCGGGGGCAGTAGGCCCAAGGAGGTCGACAACCCTACAACGTAATGCGGAATTAAGGGGTCAATATGCCCGAATATTGGCCAACTTTAGATCAAAAAAGCTCAGGAAACCCAAATTAACCAATTGTCAAACTCAGTCAGTTCAAAGTCTACAAATTTTAAAGTCATCAGTGGTCGCTCAGGACCAGAAATCGTTAACCGGGTTGGTGGGCTTTCTGGATTCCGATGTACTAGCGGAACTTACGGATGAAGATCCCAGCCTATGCTTGATGAAACGGGCACTTATTAACCGGAACTATGAAGGGTTTTGTCGTATTGACCCATATATAAAGTCCTTTTGGCATTGTGCAGCGGTGGTTGATGGCTGTGTTATCGTGGACAATAGGATCGCTATTCCCATGTGTCTAAGAAAACCGTTATTGTCTCGGCTACATAGGTCGCATGAGGGTCAGTTAGCCATGGTTGATGCTGCGCAATACATATGGTGGCCTCGAATGCATCGAGATAATGTCCAGCTATGTAAAGATTGTCCCCAGTGCAAAAATTTTGGTAAGAGTTTGAAAGCGAACGCTTCGTTTAACTCTACCAAGCCTTTACCCCTTTTAACTGGTCCTAATGAAGAGCTTCAGCTCGACTATGCGGGTCCTTTACTCGACTCATATGGTAACAGTATTTATATCTTGGTCGCGATTGACCGTTACTCTAAATATCCGTCAGCTATGATTACACGTTCTACGGGGGGGCGGAAGATTATTAAATTTCTTAAATCGTATATTCAACAGCATAGTATTCCCAAATCTATCAAAACTGACCAAAATTCAGGTTTTAAGAACAAATTAGTGCAGGCCTATTGCAAAGATAAAAATATTGCCCAACATTTCTTCCCGGTGGGGCATCATCGTGGTTGTGGTCTAGTGGAACGGTCGATCCAAACTATTAAACGTCGTTTGGGCGCCTCGCGTCTAAGTTCGGATTTTTCAAATGTTCAAGATACACTTAGAAATTTTTTTGAAGATATTCGGATTACAAAAAATTCTGTTACTGGGGTTTCACCTTTTGAGCTTCATTTTGGCCGTCCTCCGAATACCGATCTATCTATTGCGGCTGAGCGTTTGTCTACGGGCGTTAATTTAGATAACCAACAATTGGAACGGGACCTACTAACACCTGAACAGCGTCGGGAGCAGTGTGACAGCCGACCAAGGATAAAACTGGTCAAGAAGGGGCAGTCAAACCCGACGGTGTCACCCTACTTTGGGGGGCCTACGGAGTCAGTTTCGGATACACCCTACTATCGCGCGCTTTAAAGCCTGGCCCGATCCGCTAATCAGTGGCTGACGTTGAAGAAGTCCTTGTCGCATCAGGAGGGGGTCAAAGCTCTGAAAACACTGACTGAACGAAACCAAGTTCTTGCTGCCACCCTTCGCTCCAACTTGTCTGCTGGGACACTCAAATTTAGGAACCAGATGACAACGGATCAAAATCGTCCGTCAATTCCTAAACGTAATTTGGATTACTTAGTGTTGAATGAACCAAATAAGGTCGAAATATTTAGGAAATTTCTAAATAGGAAGTCTGGTCGAGAACTTTTCAAACCTTTTAAGGGAAAAATTGTGCAGATTACTGGGTCCACCTTTATTTCTGACAAGGGAAAAGTGATTTGTAGAAATCACTTGGCGGTACGTCTCAAATCAACCGATCTAAGTTTTTCAGGCAAACAAACAACGCCTGTCAAGAAGGGGGAAAAAACGCCCCATCGTGTCATCTTCGCCATCGTCGTCAGAAGACAATCGGCCTATCAAACAGCCAAGCACACGCCAACGAATAACGGCCAAAACCGTGGCCGTACCTGCTCGCCCTAAATTTCTGTCTTCGCCATCTTCATCAACACCATCTCGCGGCCAAACTGCCTCGACCAATTTAAAGCAAACCTTAGCATCGGAGGCTGCAGGAGTTCAGGCAATTCCCTTTCCCCAACAATCTACTCCAGTAGTAGACTTAACGGCTTCTTCATCCGCTTCTGAAAACCAAGGAACGGAGGTTCTAATCAGTGTCAAGCCGAAATCACCAACTACAGTCAAAACTCCATTATGTCCAGATCTAATTCCTATTTCTTCGGACGACGAGTCTTTGGTCCCGAAGCTCCAAGAGTGTACATCGTCAAGTTTGGCAGCATCGGGTCTCCCCACCCGGGATGGTTCTAGCGTAATTTCCGAACCGGACGGAAATATTTCGTCATCATCAAATTCGTCTCGTACATCTTCGCGCCGGAAAAAAAAAACAACCTTTTTCGGCAGTCCCATCAGACATTCCGTGAACGTCATTCAAACACAATCCACGTCTACCTCCCCGTCAACTCCTGTTTTGCCGGACAAGAAAGTTCGTTTTGCCGTGGCTAATCCAGATCTAGTGGGTCAAGCGGGGCAGTCTCGGGTTGTTATTCCCGATGAATCCGAAGATTTATGTAGGAAATTCACGCGCTTTTTTCCGAAAAGGAGCTCATCCGACCATCCATTGCGTCCATCCATTGCGTCGCTCAGACAAATAAAGCTCTCCGTTCATTCAAACTCGCTAATTCTTCTCAAGTATATCTCCTCAAGTTACGTCAATCAATTTTGTAAACTTTTATAAGTGTTTCATAGGTTACCAGAAGTTTTGCTAAACGGCTGTGGGGGCATATTTAGTCAATTTTAAGTTAAAGAAAATCAAATGTACATTTGAATTTTTCCCTAGAGGGGAAATGTGGTGTGGCGTAGTTTAACAGTATTGTTATGACGTCATTATTGTATTACAATCTGTGCTAGTTACTCGTGCTAATCTCGCCTTTTGGTTATCAAGGTCGCTACCGACCTGCCAATCCTTTCTTTATTTATCATCAAGTGCTCTCACTCACTTGGTCTCAATTTATGAAAGATTTAAGTTGAACCTTAGAATTAAAAAGATGTGGTACAGAATTAGAGGCAACCAGAAAGAGCTCTGAAAATTGAACAATTGCAACCAATTCCAGATAGAGTCCTTTGCTAAGCTCTCTCCTTTAAGCTTTTCTTTCAGCTTTTTCAGCTACCTCTGGTTCTCAGAGGTTACTTTTTTAATTAAAAATGAGAATGGTTTCTCTCGCTACTTAGAGCGTTCGTTCTTTATTTTGTGAACCTTCAAACATCCCTTCATCCATTGAGGTTTATCCTTCAACTTATCGATCTCATCTGTAGACCTTTTCAATTGTTCCCCGAGTTGTAGTCTCATTACTGTCAGCTTCTCGCTGTTATCAAGGTATTTTTCGGCATCATTAAATTATTCAGAAAAACTTGGGAGTTCTTATTTTTGCATACAAAGTCCCGATGGTTACTTAACCCTTGAGTAGAACTGAGCCTGTAAACTTTTGATTAGTAGATGGAATTCAAACTTCCGGTTGCACAATTTTGACACCTCTGACACCTTTATTGTTCCCTTTTCTCATGCAAGGCTTTGATAGTTTTTCAGTAAACATATTCGAAGTCTCGTTTCCAAAACATGGTGTTTTAACCTTTTTTGTAGCTCAAAACTTCTGGCAGTCTATCTATTTTATTCAGTGGATAATAGGTAGCAAAAAGTTTGGATAAATCTTGTAGGTATGTTGCATCGTCTCGCCAGATGCTTGTATCATTCGCCCAGACATTACACAAGGACTTAGCGTAAGAAAGTGCCTACTGACGACTGGCTGACGACAGTTACCTTAATTGTTATCGTTTTTAACCGTCTAGACTTAGTCAGTTATTTTTCTGGCCTGTTAAGAGCTAAGTAAAAAGTTACCATTTTTAGGCCATCAACAATTAGTCAGCTTTCAATTACATCAAAAATAAACCCCATCGCTGGGTCTCGGATCCCCAGACAACTAGACTACTTTTAAAATTACGGCTAGTAAACCGTCATTTGTTATGTTTTTATGACAGTTATATACTTAATCCATTAGAGATGGATTGACTCTTTCTCGACCCTGACTACTCTTGCACTGGAATACGAAACAAAAATAGAGTAAGTTGAATACATTCAGAGGATTACAGCAGTTAAAACACGGAATGAATGTTCTCTAACAGTCTCTGTGCACCGGGCTTCTAATTGCGCACTCTCCCGGAGATAACTTCGTTATCTCTATTATTTCGTGGCACGGGAGGGTTCGGATTCGTCCCAAATGTCCCAGTGGACCTTCCGTCTAAATGATTTTCTTTCGAGAAGCACCTTATCGTGTCTTGCTGTCAAGATAAGAGGCTTCGTTCTTCTTCTATTTTCACTCTACTTTTTGAGTGAATTTTGTCTGTGTCGCGCTTGTTGTGTTTTTTCGTCTATTTCTGGTCAAAATGGCCCTTTTTGTACTTCTCTGAAATCTTCTAATTCAAATCAAAATTTTGAAAATTTAAAACTCTAGAAAATTTTGCTTACTTTTCATCACAATTTCGTTGCTAACGCCTTTACTGTTTTCTTCGACTTGCATCGGCAAATTCGACTGTGCCAATCGGAGTGAATGGCACAAACTTGTTGGACAGTCCCCTCAATGTCCTCATTGAAGGCATAACTCCGGGTTATCGTCGAGTGGTGATCCAGTGTTCTATAATCAACTTTCAAATTGCATCGAAAATTTAATTTTTTCCAAGTCACCTCTACTCATCGCTTGTCATAAATGGCATCGTACTACATCTCACTGCTTTCTAACAAAAAATGCACCATGAGGAGTATTCCAGATTTAAAAAAATTCTGACCACTTACGTCATTTCTTGCTAGTTAAAATGGTTTTTCTCAGGCAGGGCCACGATTCTGCTAAAGTTAACATAGAATTGTTCACAAAGTATAATTGTTTATTCATTCTGTTGCCCTAGACATTGGAACTAAGAAATTCTGTGGCTAGGAAAGGTAATGAGGTACCCACCCTCCTGGAGCGAGCGTACCCAAACACTACCAGGTCGCCGCAAAGTGAAGATGTGTCCTATGCAGATTAAAAACTTCGGTCAGAATTAAATAAGTTAATATACTCACCTTAAGGCCTGCATAAATAAATCATAATAAAGTAAAATTACCTTTCCAATTCAGCAATCTGAAATAAAACTTTAAAACAGTTTCAATATCTGGTCTGAACAGATTTAAGCAAATCAAACATTTTAAAGATTTCAAAAATCAATCGTCATTGACTTGTTCAAAATTTCACATACTATCACAATTGAATTATTCATTCTTCCCCACTTTTGTCTCGCCTTCAACTCCTATTCCATGGCTTTGTGTTCTTGTTCATCAATCTCACTGTCTTCTAGTATCTTCTGCAGCATCTGAACAGAGTTGCGGGCCGTGCCCAAACTTTCTTGTTCCAGCAGTCTCTGCTTACATCAGGGCAGGAGATATACGTTCACTTTTGCTCCCGGTTCCGGCAGAAATTGTTGTGCAGGCACAGGCTTACGTTCCGCTCCAGGTCAGCTTGTAAGGCCACCATTTCTCGTTTCACAGCTGTATTGACGGCGTTTCTATGTGTCAGGAATGCTCTCTTAGAGGCACCCGGTCCTATATTCAGAAGGAAAGATTGATAGGCCTCCGTGTTCTTGGACATATGTAGCTTCGCGCGTTCATACATCCTTAAAAGGATGACAGAGTAAACAAAGGTTTCTAAAATGCCTTGCTACCGTTTAGGCTGGCGCTAGTTCAGGTAGCAACAAGGTGTCGTACAGAGTTGGAGGCACCCAGAAATTGAAGGCTGAACCACACGATGTAGCATATTTCAGTTTCACCTGGCGTGCATGGGTAACACTCAAAATCAAGAATGACAATCGATCAGCTGTGAGAGAAAAGAAGCCTACCGGAAAGTCAAGTTAGTACTGTTATATACGATTTTACTGGATATATTTCACAGCTCGTGAACGCTAGGGATAAGAAGAAAAACACTTCCTGGCAGTGATGCAGAACCTGGGAAAAGGTCTATCGTTAGACTCAATAACTAAAATTTTTTGAAAAAATATAGGTCTCTGGCCATGTCATGAGCTTGTTGATAATTTTGCTCAATGTTAGTCAAAGATTTCCGGAAGTCTTTCGACCATTTTGTCGGGGTTAATCCAGAGGTCTTCTACGGTACAGTTTACGACCCTATTGGGGCAGTTGAATACATGAACGTGTTTTCGATGTGTATGTTGCTTTTCGGGCACAGAGTTTGATGTTCGTTGGGATGAAGTCTATTTCTGGTTTCTGAGAGCTTCCAGCTGAAGCCAGAACTGAGCTGGCTGAAAACTCGGTGTTGGCTTCGAGTGAGTTCTTTTTCTTTTGGACTCATTTCGGTGGGATGTCTGCCGAGAACTCTGTTGTGAGGGTTTCTGGCAATTTCGTTACGTACGGCGCCGGTATGCAAGGCTTTCAGTGTCTTTGAAATGTTCTTTCAGGTTCCTTTCTACAGTTTCTTCGACGCTGGCCTGGAGCGTCGGCTTCATCTTACTGTGGCTCTCGCTCGGTCGATCTCGCCAGATCCGGTGACACGGATGTGAAGGGTCGTAGCAGAGAGCATAGTACTGACTGTTTAGCAGATGGTGAAGGTTGTTGACTGTGAGGAGCTTGCATTCGTTATTGTGCAGATGTTCGAAACTGGAAAGACGGAGGGAGCCTGTAGCTTTGCAGAGAGCAGTGTTCTGAACCACCTGTAGCTTCTTCCGATTAGTTGGTTTGATCAGTGAGCTCCATGCGGTGGCCGCATAATCCATTCAGGACCGGCCTACTGCCCAGTACGTGAGAAAAAGCGCTTCCTTGTCCAGACCCGTCTCAGCCGGAGAGCGCGCTGAGGGCGTTGTTCGTCTTACTTACTTTCTTCTGTACGTCACTGGCATGCGCATTGAACGAAAACATGGCGTCGTACTTCAGGTCGAGGATCTCTAAGTTGCGTTTTAGGCGGAGATGTCATGAGCTTATCCGATGTCACGAGCCTAATTTAATAACAACACTGCTTCTACTACTAAAAAACTTAATATTTCATTTTACAGCAACAACATTTACAAATAGTTTTGAACATATTCATGAGCAAGTATAGACTATGAACGTGTGTTGTCCGGTACGTTCCTGGCCTTGTTGATCTTGCACGCTTAACAGAGACAAAGAAAGAAGTAGGTACAGGGGCTCAACTTTACTCGTGTTCTCTAGTCGATAGAAGAGTCAACCACCCAGTTTAACGCTTTCACGTGGAATTTCTCTGATTTTTGAGAGAAAATACGTGACGGGTATTAAAATTGTGATCCTAGGAGCAATATTGATAGGACGCTTGAGCGATAAATAATGACTTTCATGTTCTTTGGTGTCGAAAGTGGAACGTTGCGCTTTATGCCAAAAAAACAACCAACAGCTTTAGTCAGCTGGCGCTTACAATGAGCATCCCCCTCAATGAATGCTAAGCACTCATACGGTAAATCATTAAAGAGAGTAAGAAAAAGAAGCAGTCAAAGGACGCTACCTTGTGGTACACTACTTGCAACAGGTTTTAGGCTGACAACACTGAATTTATCTTGATACATTGGCATCTGTTGGATAAAAATGGGGTGAATGAAGTAATCAAATCTTCATCAAAACCAAATTTACGTAGCTTCTGTAGAAGAACTTTATGGGGGATTGTGTCAAAAGCTTTCCGAAAATCAAATTAAACAGCACAAGAAGGCAGATTGCTCTCCGTGTTTGAATAAATGAGGTCGAGATAAGACCAAAGCTGAGTAATTGTGGAGTGACGAGGCCTAAAACCTTGATGTTTTCTAGAAAGACAAATTCTTTCAAAAATGAAGTTGAATAAAAGTTTCTCAAAAATCAACGAGATTCTGGGAAGGATACTGATGAGGCAATAGTTCTCAACAATTGATTTGGACCCATTTTTCCAAATTGGAGTTACATAACCAACATTCCAAGAGTCAGGAAACTTCTTAGAAGAAATTAAATTTAGGAAGAAAGGTTATAGAACTCTGGACAGCGATATGCGACACTTTTTCAGATCAACCCCAGGAAGACTATCATACGATTCAGAGGTTGACTCGGGAATACTGACAAGAATATTCTCGATAATGGCCTCATTTATAGCCAGATCACTCAGACAAACTATGGGAAGCTGGAAATCTTGATAACGTCATAGCTTGGAAGAATTTGATAATTGAAAGACGCAGAAAAATGATCACCAAAAAGATCACATAGTGCTACATCATTTTCCGCGGTTCTAACGCTATAGGTCATTACAAGAATAGAGGTCATATGATGACAATGAACGAAGCATCTTGTAGACAGAGAAAGATGAACTCAAGTCAAAATTAAGAAAGCTCACTTTCTGGATTTGAGGCGCCTGGAGGAAGAACAGGCTCCAACAAATGAGGTCATTTTTTTTAATTGTAGAAAAAAAAGTAAAATAATAAGGAATGACCTCGTGGTCTGAAGATGCCGAGATCTAGCCATGAGCTCACTGATTCTTCATGCATTTAAGTCAGTTTTCGTGTTTCTGGCAATAGCCGTTGTAGTAGGACGCGGTATCACTGCGAGTGTTTGTGCAACTGCTAAATTGGAAGTAAATAACTTTCAAAATTCTGAACTTCATTTTTATGATACACCTTAAAAAATTACTTTGCAGAATTTAGATTAGATTTAAAAAATTTTGAAGGTTAAATTTTTTTGTGATGGAATAATTGACAACTGGTTTCGGGAGATTCAATTTTTTTCTGATTGCTCCGGGTTTCTTCGTTTTTCTCTAAGCTATCGGCAACATTCACTGAGCAAGATTATGAACATTCTCAGCTTCTTTTCTGTAACTTCTCATATAATCTTCACAACTGTACACATCAAATTTCTAACAATATTGCCCTTCAAAAAGTAGTGTTTCCACTCACGACTGAGATGTTTCATGGTTTCAAACATGGTTTATCGGTATCCAAATAAAATCGCAATCATCCGTGACAAGCTTCATCAGTTATGTTTGATATTTATATTTGTAAAATTATTATGGTTTTCAAATGTCCATCTGACTGATCTCGGTAGCCTCCAAACCTTTTTTATCGTATGTTTTTCTCTCTTGCTCGTCTCCATGTATGTTTTTTGCTTCAACCAGCACCCTGAAGTACACCTCTTCCTCCCTTATCTGGCTGACAGAGTAAAGACAGGTTTCTAAAATGCATTGCTACCGTTTAGGCTGGCGCTAGTTCAGGTAGCAAAAAGATGTCGTACAGAATTAGAGGCACCCAGAATGAGATCTGGGAACTGAACAATTGCAACCAATTCTAAAGCGAGTCCTTTGCTAAGCTCTCTCCTTTAAGTTTTTCTTTCAGCTTTATCAGCTACCTCTGGTTCTCAGAGGTTTCTCTGTTATTTATTATCAGAATGGTTTTTCCCTCTAATTCCTGCGTTCGTACTTTACTTTTGTGAACCTTCAAACATCCCTTCTTCTATTGAGGTTTATCCTTCAATTTATCGATCTCATCTGTAAACCTTTTCAATTGTTCCCCGAATTGTACACTCATTACTCTCAGCTTCTCGCTGTTATCAAAATGTTTTTCGGCATCCTTTAATTAACATAGAATTGTTCACAAAGTATAATTGTTTACTCATTCTGTTGCCCTAGATAATGGAACTAAGAAATTCTATGGCTAGGAAAGATAATGAGGTACCCACCCTCCTGGAGCGAGCGTACCCAAACACTAACAGGTCGCCCCAAAATGAATATGTGTCCTATGCAGATTAAAAACTTCAGTCAGATTTAAATAAGTTAATGTACTCACCTAATGGCCTGCATAAATAAATCATAATAAAGTAAAATTTGCACTGCAATTCAGCAATCTGAGATAAAAAAATTTATAACAGTTTCAATATCTGGTCTGACCAGATTTAAACAAAACAAAGATTTTAAAGATTTCAAAAATCAATTGTCATTGACTTGTTCAAAATTTCACATGTTATCACAATTGAATTCTTCATTCTTCCTCACTTTTGTCTCGCCTTCAACTCCTATTCTTTGACTTTTTGTTCTTGTTCACCAATCTCATTGTCTTCTAGCACCTTCTGCAGCATCTGAACAGAGTTGTCGGCCTTGCCCAAACTTTATTGTTCCAGCCGTCTCTGCTTGCACCAGGACAGGATATATACGTTCACTTTTGCTCCCGGTTCCGGCAGAAATTGTTGTGCAAGCACAGGCATACGTTCCGCTACAGGTCAGCTCGTAAGACCTCCATTTCTCGTTTTCAGGCGTACAAGGCATTCCAGCCACCCGTTTCAAAGCAGTGGTGACGGCACTTCTATGTGTCAGGAATGCTCTCTTAGATGCACCCGGTCCTGTATTCAGCTGGAAAGGTTGATAGGCCTCCGTGTTCCTGGACATATGAAGCTTCGCGCGTTCATACACAACGAAGTCATGAAGGCATCCAACCAAGGCATTAATCTCTCCCTTGCCCAAATCATTTCGATGGCTTTGGGTATCCTCAGGACTTCACAGGTGGTCTTGAACCGATCCAAATTGTTGTTGAACTTCACGTTGCTTAGCTGTTTAGGTGTAGGTATGGCAATTTTCTGTTAATTCGTTCCAGCGTTGGCTTTCAAACTCCTCAACGAAATCTTGGCATTGACTAATAAGATCGATACAGGATGGATTTGGTCGGGCAATCCCGTGAAGGTAAATTCCTCCACATCCCATATTAACATCAAGTTCAATCGTTTGGGGTATCATAACGTCTGCGCTAGGCAGTGGCATGGATAATCCCCATGGGTAATCAGAATGCTTCTCCAAGTCCGGTACGCTGAAGTTTCTAGCAACAATTTCACCTTTGTCACTATCTGATGCATTCCTTCCTTTTCATCTACTGTGCGAATTAAGTCGGTCATGCTCCACTCGCCTTCTCTTTCTGGGATTCACTTACATAACCTTTGCTCAACTTCATGAAATTTTCACCTCACCCACTACGTCTTGCAATTGACCTTCAGATCTTTTCGGGACAGCCCCAATGATCTTCGTTAACAAATCGTACGTCCTCTCCGACATTCTTGCCGGTCTCACGCATTTAGGCACTGAGAAGAAATGATCGATCAACACCTTTTCTGTCCTCGTATATAAGACCACCATGTGTGTAGGTTAATTGCTGTTGCAGTATGGTGCGGAGCTTGATTCCACAAGATAATTCGAACCAGTAGATCTATGATGTTCCTCACTATCTCTCAGATTCATCTCGTTTTCCAGAGCTTCTCGTCAGCCTCCAGTTTTCTGATCCGTCTGTAATGCTCCAGAGAGCACTTACACATGTGAGGATGAAACCAACTCATGGGCACGCTCCAGGCGCTTCAATGACTCAATCGACCTGACCATGCTGTAAAATCCCAAGGTGGTCAATAGGTTCAATTTCGTTACTCCATGGAAATCCGCAATCAGTTCCATCTCGTTTTTTTGTCCGACATACTTAATCTTCCGTACCATTTGGTAGCTGGCAATGTTGCTCACTCAGTGTATTCAAGCAGTGGCCAGTACCATACACACGTCCTTCCATTCCACAACTGGAAGCTAGGCAAGTGCCCTTCTTCATCCAATCACTTAGAGAATTCTCTTCGGACGATTCCGTGGGTGACCTTTCATCCTACCTCATTATTCTCAGAGCCAACAGGTGGTGAATTACGGCTAAATCATGAAGGCTCTCGTCATCATCCAACTCTAGTACGAAGTCTGCAGTCACGTCCCATATCAAACCGGCGTTTGGGCGAGGGCACCATGAAGGCTTCATGAGCTCCCTCCTTGTTACTAAGCTGGTTTTCATAGGACCGTCCCATGAACCGCACTCAAAGCTCACCAGTCCTTTCAGTTCCGGAACCGATGGTTCGACCACTCGTTCCTCTAGGATGAACCCCACTCTCGGCTGTTCAAATGTCAGCATCCCGATTTGTTTCACTCTCTCGACCCAGAAGTCGAGAACACTTATTTTTATATGTGTATTTTTCAATTGTTTTTCAATATGTGGAGATTGGGGAATTTCATCAGAACTAGTTGAAGTCTATTTATTTTATGGTTTGAGTTTAATTTTTGCGTAAAAAGAAATAAAGTAGGTTTTTGATCTGTAAATAAAAGTCTTAGGTGCTTTGATCCAAGATTTCAAAAATCGTATTCTGTTAAAGTCTATTTTGTAGCTGTACATTCTTTCATAAGTGAGGAGAGTCGTAATTCTTTTCGTGTAAAAAGTCATGAATTTGCTGAAATCAAACTCATTTCATTTGTTCTTTGATGAAATTGTAAGAGTGCTGCACCTATTCCAAAATTAGATGAGTCGTACATTGCAGAAAATGAAAGATTTGGATCACGTGTGGTATTCATAAGCTGCTCGCTCATTAATTGTAAGTTTTTCTTTTCAAAAAATTTTTTTGACGTAATATTTTATAGAAGGATCTGCGGTTTAGCTGCATTTTATAAACATATTTATTTCAGAAGTTTAACATTGCGACAAATTTTTGGATTTTTGTTTATTTGACGGTGGTTTCAACTTTAAAATTTCATTTATTCTTGATTTTAGGGGTGTTATTTTTTCCTTTGATGATATATCCTAAAAATTTAACTCGGGCGAGGAAAAGTTGTGATTTATAAGGGGCTGCATGCATGTTATCTATCTGTGGTGGTGGTTTTCGTACCAGATGAGTTTTTGTCCGAGGTGGCCTTCTCATAGAGTATTTTCGGATAAGATTCACCACCTGCTCTTCACGTTATCGTATTTCCGGCCGGATAGATTCGTGCAACTTCTTAGTCTAATACCGATCCTAATCTTACTCTTATATTTAATAGTGTCAAAAGATCTAGTATATAATGGAATTTCTACTGGCTTCTGTATAGAGGAGAGAAAAAGGCAATTGCATTTTAACTTAAATTATATTTCTTGGGCTGAAACTAAGAATAGTTTCAGCATTACAAGTTATTATAAGTTTTTGTCATGGATCATGACTGGGTTATTCTAAATATTTAACAGTGATAAATATCAAAGTATATAAAAAATTTTTATGTACTTGTTTTGAAATGCTTTCATTGGTTCTTTTAGTTCTTACTAAATCGAAACATAAATTTGCGGCTAATACACTGGACTTGTAACTATCTTAGGTATCGACGAAAATTGCGTTGTTGTAAAGTTTTTCTTTGTTGCTCTAAGTTTTGCGCATTCATAAACAATTGTGAATTTGGGAAATATAGGGATTTAAGAAAGTAAAATAGATTCAACACAATCGATTTAATTTTAAAAAATATATATTTCAGTTTATGTCACTACAAATGAAGTAGAAAGATTCTATCAGGACCAGGCTTGACTGTTCCGACTGCTCATTGTAGTTTCTAGTGTAGCTAAAATAAACAATTGATCCTTAGCAAAAAAAAAACTGACAAGAATTATGGATTTTTTGCATTTTTTTTTAAAAAGATTCGTCCGATAAACAGTTTCAAGTTCAAATTATTGCTTTAGCTTCGATGAACGCCACTAGGCTTTGATCTATAAGCTTTCTTGAAATAATTTTGGAATGAACTGTGAGCCGTTATAAACCGTAGCTTTCGCTACGCGTTATTAAAATTGGAAAATTTTGTACAAATTAACTTTCAAATTGGCCAACCTGACAACCTACAAACCCTCACAACTTTACAAAAAAGATCAAATAATTTTTGTTCTTTTTTAAAAAAAAAAACAATCAAAGGTTTGATTTTTTGATTGTGGGCTCAATACGTTAAAATTGTTTAGAAACCATAAAAAAGCGGTCAAAAGCTGCAAGTGTAATTTTTGAACTACGTTATCAGAAAAAAATAGACTAGAGCATAGATTTTACCATTTTTTCGAAAGTCGGAACAAAATTTTTTGCAGCGCTTGTTCAAAGAGGCTATAAATTAGGAGTCTATGTCTTGTAGCAGACTATTTTTTACCAGACCGGTTTTGTACCAGACCGCAAAACAGTCAATTAAAATGCTAAATATAAATAAGTATTGGCACGTGGCGACGGCTTTGCTCCAATTCGCTTCGCTGCGATTACCTTAATCGCGCGAGATATATGGGAGTGAGGAAATGCTAAATATTTGCCGCTGAAATAATCTGCGAGAATTGTTTCTTCCCGAGTAAGCGTCTCAATTAAGAGAAATATCTTAACAGTCGGGTAAAAAGCCTTTTTTTACTTTTTCTGGCAATGAGTCGGCCTTGTAAAAGATCCCCTCCCAGAATCTAGATGCGTTTGTGGCGATAAAACATATTCGGTAGAATTCCAGGTGCTTGAGATGAACCAGCTCGTGTTCGTGGCCACCAACCATCTGATTAATGACTGCGAAAGGGAAGATCTCATTTCTCCAACTAAACAACTTCTTCTCTACAAATTAGTGTTTTCAATACTCAGTTTGAAATACGCTTCGCAGCGGCTCTCTGACAGAAATCTTCTTAAAATATTTGTTCTGACCATTGAGTTTTTTCAGTTTTTTTGTTTCTATTTGTTCCGACCATTTAAAGAATGTGAGGAAATTTGTATTCGGGAGTACTTTAGTTTATTTCGTTTTTATTTTGTTTTCCACAATTAAACAAGAACCACAATCAATCATCCAAATAATCATCCAAAGGAACCACAAAGAATCACACTTGAAAATTTTGAACAAAAATTCTCAGTGTCGAGAATAACTGGTTTGAAATTTTTGATTTTTGATCTAACTTTGAGCTGATAAGGTGAGCGTCCAGTTTTACAATAGCTTCTTTAAGCTTGAGTTAATCCGTAAAAACTTATTTTCACTCAATCAATAATAGGTTTTGCAGTTTTTAGTGCCTTTTCAATAATCATTAACTTCAAAAATTCGAAAAGTTCTGCAAAAAAATTAGAAATTTTTTTGAAAGTTTTCAAATTGTTTTTACAACTTTTTTCTTCGTTTTTCTAGGCACTTTTCTACAAAAACTGTTTTCCAATTGAATTATTTGACTATGACTGTCACGTTTGCCTATTTTATATTTTTCCATTAGACTTTTTCATCACACTACATGCAAAAAACTACCCTAAATTGAAAAAAGTGTGTTTTTTAGAGACATTCTGATACGAACATTCTGCGCTACTTCCGCAGTGACGGCTATCCTTGTGTTTCGTTCATTTTGTTTTCCACGCTAAATCAAGTTTTACAAATAGTCATTGAACAAGGTTGAGTGATTTATCATATAAAAGTCCTCTCAGTTGCGATAGGAACGACCTGAAAAAAAATTCCCCAAAAAATTCCCAATTTCGTTTTTGATTTTTCGTTTTAATTTGATCAAAATAAAACGCACAAGCGGACTTACAATTGCTACATATAAGCCGTGAAAACTTAATTTTATTCGAGTGATGTTAGTTTTTTGTGTTTTTTGCTCATTTTTGTATAAAAATCTTTGAAAATTCAAAAAACGGCAAACTTGAAAAAAAAAATTCAAATTTTTGTTTTGATTTTTTTTTGTTTTTCTGGCCATTTTTCTAGAAAAAATTGTTTCCCAATTTGCCTACTATGACGTCATACAGGCCTATGCTTTAGTTTTTTCAGATCCGTTTATCATATCACGCAGAAAAAAATGACACTAATTTGAAAATTATTTTGTTGTGGTTTTTGTAAGACTATAGTCGGAACGTTTGGCTACTTGCATAGTAACCGGCTATTCTTGTTGTTCCGACTTCGAGGAAAAGGGAATATTTATGATCGTTGCCGTTTTTTAATTCTGTCAATTTTCGCCGATCGAAATAATAGTTTTCGTCAAAATTTTTTTATACTCCATTGAAGGTATCGCCTTCCTGAGTTCAAATTTTGAAAGATATTTTGCCAAAATGGCCATGTTCTGGACTAAATTATGCGCGTTTTGAAAATTAATTCTTTTTCTGAGAGCTTAACGCAAATTTTATATGCGTGGTTAACTATCCCGCACAACAAAATCGTTCCAAATTGAATTGAGGCTAGGTCATCGGTCGTATGAATTTTGTACGAATCAAAGTTTCACACTTTGATATTATTTATAAGGTCCAATATTTATAAGTTTTCAAAATTTTGTTTTCCCAAAAACTATTCGATATGATTTGAGGGACAGTCAGAACATTTAGCGCTTTGCCCTGATATACGAGCAGTATTGTTGTAGTTTGAAAACTTGACTCTTCAAAATGAGTCTAGATGCTCCTGATGAGAATAGACGGTTGTGGCTCGGAGGACTAAATTTGATTTGAAGCTTTTCGACTACCCCTCACAAAATTCCAAGTTTTCAGTTTATACATTTGTCTTACGTGTTATTATGGCTGAATGCGTGATTTAGCGATAACAGATATGAACAGAAAATGTGTTTAAAATAGTTAGTTTGTTTACCATACAAAGTTTCAATAAATTATGGCTTATGTAAAGTTAGTTTTTCAAACTGAATATCGAATGTATGTGTGTGTGTGGGGCGATGAAAAAAAAACTAGGTCTAGTGGTTCTTTGGAATGTTAACAAGTGGATCGAGTAACGGCTTTTATGTTATTAATTGACTATAACACCAGATTTAAAAAACAATCTGTTGTAGATTCAGCGTATTTTGAAGTTCTACGCTCCTCTCAGGAACTATTGAGTTTAAGTCCGGGGTGGTTTTCTCATAGAGTAATTTCGGATAAGGTACACCATCTGTTGTTCATGCTATTTTATTTTCAGCCGGATAGATTCGTGCAACTTTTTAGTCTAATACCGATCCTAATATTACTCTTATATCTTCTCTAGCTGAAACTGTAAATAGTTTCAGCCTTACAATCTATTGTAAGCTTAAGCCATGCATCATGATTGGTAAGTTCTAAGTAATTTACGGTGATATTTATCAAAAATTTAGTTGGATATGTTAAGTACATGTTTTGAACTCGTTACACTATTGAAAGGAGCATTTTTGGCTAATTGATTTGGAAGATCGATCATTACTAATATAAATAGATCGCTGTTTTCATTTCCAGCGAAAGAAAGGAAGATGGGAGGGAGTTTGCAACCCTTTGTTGATGAGGGGCTTACCTTGCACAACTTTTAGAGGCAATTTTTTTGTTAGGCAAAGCCTGTGTTGTTCTGACTCTATCAAAATCAAGCCGAGTTTGATCACGCTGTGAGCTTAGATGCAAATTGAACGATCAGAATATAGAAGTTTACCTACAGGAAGGTCCAGATCGACTTAAATACGAGAAATAACTATCTCCTTCACGTATAGATCATAAACATTCAGTCGAAGAAACAATTGACAATCGTCGATGTAAGCCCATGTGACCTCCAGAATACGAGATTGCTAATAATACAATTCCATAGACATAGTCTATGAATAAATGCTATTCATACAAATTTCAAAGAAATTTGCCAAAAGAATTTCATCGAGTTTTAAAAAAGTTTCAATTGTTTTGGCATAAAAGTTGGCGTATCGTCATAAAAAAAAGGAAAATTTTTTTTTCGCTGAAAAAGCTAGCAAACATTTTCCTTTTATGGAAATTGTATGACTAACTTTTTTGATGGCGAGACCAACTTTTGATAGTGACATCAAAAAATTAATTTTTTGAAAATACTCTGATTGTTTATCCGTTTGTCTCGATAATTTTTTTTTCAAAAATATTTTAAAAAAAAGCCTACTTACTTCTTTTTGAATTGTTTTCTTGAAAACCATTTTTTTGCATAATTTTTAATGCCTTGGAAAAGGCATGATTCATTAAAATTCAATTGAAATAGCAAATATTTTTTGTCAAAGGCATGATTAATTAAAGTTCAATTGAATTAGCAAATAACTTTTGTCAAAACTAAGAATTTGCTCTTTTCATTATATTGTTTGTGTAAAACATCTATTTCCATCATTTCCAACGCATTGTACAGGCAATACTGTTAAGGCTTCGATGACTCCATTTTTGAATAATCTTGGCTTGGATCACATATATTCGCTTAAGAAAACAAACCAAAAGATTTGCAAAAAGAAATTGAGAAAAAAAGTTTTTTTTTCATTGGTTCATAGAAAAAGCTAATCATAAAAAAATCACTAGCCATAGATCTTTCATGCAATTTTCTGAACTTTTTAAATTGCACGAATAAAGTATAATAAGCATGAATTGATCAATTATAATGGATTATCGAGACAAACATAATCCATCATAACCCATTGTAGATATAAAACTCAGACCGCAAAATCGATTAAATTGCCTTTATAATCGATCAGTTTTGCACAAAAAACACCTTGTATTCCATTATAAGGGATAACAATTCATTGTTTTTAGCACAAAATTTGTTTTTTTTTGTCATCATAATCCTTTAATTGAAAGAAATTAGATAAATTAGATTCAATTTAAATAAGTTAAAAGATTTTTTTTTGCTTTGGCATAAACATCGGCATATCGTCATCAAAAAGTTCTTCCGCTAAAATAAGCTAATCTTTTTCATTTTCGCTAAGGAAAATAACATTTTCCATTTGGCGACACCATTTTTTGATGGCGAAACCAAAAAATTCATAAAGTCTTAACTGCTCCGAAATTTTTTCATCAGTCGCAAAAAATTTTTTTACTCCAACAAACACTTTTTGAAAACAAAACTTTCTTAGTATACAAACTTTAAAAGTTATATGTGCAAAACGTAGTCCAGGATACAAAAAAGTGATTGTTTTTCCGTTTCTCTCGATAATTTTGTTCAAAAGCACTCAAAAAGCTTACTTCTTTTCTATTGCATACGTTGTATGCCTTGGGTAAAGCAGGACATATAGAATTAAAAAAGAGGAATCATGAAAAATTTGGCACAAAACTAGAAACAAATAATGACTTCTAATCCATTATAATCAATTATGATTCATTTTAATCCCTTATAACAGTTAAAAACCCATTTTTAGTTTCAGAACTCAATTCTCTTATTGCGAAGAAGTTTTGCTATTTTTGTACGAAATTGGATGCCAGGTCTTTTACAGTTATAACAAGCAAAAACATAAAATTGAAATATGTTCAACAGCCCTATGTTTATCCCCTCCCCCAGTTTTCCACCCAACTCCTCCGTTAAACGCAATACGTAGCAACTGCACTAAACATTAATTGTGATTAATTGAAAATGAAAATCTTAAATCACATCAATAAACCTTCAAAAATGTAATATAATTGATTATAATCTACTATAATGAATTATTTCAATATAAAAATATTAAAATTCAATTCATTTTTAATGGCTTATATATATTCAACTATTTTGTAATTTTAATGCCCGTAAAAATGACAATAAAATCAATAATGATCCATGGGAGCTCGGTGCGGGCGGTTTGCTTACGCTGTCTACAAAATATTTTGATCTGTTATAAACGAAACTTCGCGATGCCCTAGACTTTCGCTAAAAATATTTCCTTTCAAACTGATTTTTTATGTAACAGCTTTTAGTTGATTCAACGAAGGAGTTCTAATGACATTGCCGACAAAGAACTAAGCAATAAAAAAAAGTCGACGTTGAAATGAAGTCTCCAAACTTAAATGCAGATCTCATTGGTCAGGTGGTCTGGGGAAAACAATCGGTGGTAACGTTCAAAAACCGTGTTAAAAAATTTGGTCCCCGTTTTACCAAAAGCTAAGCTCATTTATCTAGATTCAGCTGATCTCAGCAAAAGAAAAGTCACGTTCGTTCTAAACATAGTTAAGTGGGATAAAAATGGACATTTGTTGCGAGCTTTTCTCATGCGCGAAGGACCGAATGGGCGAAAAAACTGGTGTCTAAGAACCGAAGACAAAATTAGCCGAAAGTCAATTTTTAGAATGAAACAATTGCCATTCAGTTAAAATGATTTAAATGAAGCAATACTTTGCTTCTTTCACTGCGTGATTGTCCCAATTTTGCGGCGGTCAATGACAAATTGAAAATTTTGCATATTTCTGCGTTTTTATATTCGGCCAAAATCAATACTCCAGTCCCTGGAAATGTTTACTTTCTTTCCAAATTTTAGATTACTGAAATCTGATTGGCTGATTTTTTATTTTCGCGCATTCGGTCCTTCGTGCATGAGGGATTCCACTACATTTGTCGTCTACAGTCACGTGATGCGCAGGGACCGTGTAGTTTTGAGTTCGCCGCTCTGCGAGCTTCCAATTAAGGTATACATTCGCCGTACCGATGTAAACGGCTACTTGCTGAGTTAAAAGATGATTGAACAATAAGCTTTTGCCAATTCTTTACGAGGCCAAACTGTGTATTTTTGTGAACTGTAAGCGGATTCCGCAACAAGCCAAAACCAGATTTAGGGTTTTTTTACTTATTGCGCCCAAATTTCTTAATTTGGAAACTTTCAATGTATAAATGCAGAGAACAAAAAACTGATAGCACTGATTGGTTTTGTTAATATAAATGCGGCCAGTTTAATCTATAGCCGATTTCAAACAAGGCCGAATTTTGTGAAGGTGATCGTTCTTTCATGGAGTTTTTTTCGGTCTTTTTTTGGTCTGGGTAAAAATCTGCTGCTCTGAAGTAAATTCTAATGGTTAACCATGAGTTCTTGACTTTAGGCCGGTACAAGTATGATATTTAGGTACCTTAATTTTAGATGGGTGTGGGTCCCTAAAAAATGTTCAGGTTTCAAATTATTCGAAAACAAAATTTGCATTTGTTTACATGTGATTTTGAAATTTACGCGAAAATTGCGAGACCCATCTTTCATACTTATTTTTTCCTGGGACCTAACTATCATACTCGTAATGGCCTGTTTGGCTTATTAACAAGTCCATCTAACATTGTAAACAGAACACTTTGAGATGCTGCTGAAATTTGATCAGCTTATTTTAGCCAATCAGGTTGAAACAGTATAGTTTCAGTTCAGAAATATTAGTTTTTGAAGAATCTTCTGAAGGATTGATTAAAGAATACTCCGTAAATCGCAACATTTTCTTTGATTTTTTTGCTGTTTTGGATTTACACAGACAAAGCCAAAACACTGTTTTTCTCAAAATTGCTCCAAAAATTTGCGGAATCCGCAACTGCATTTGCGGAATCTGGAACAGTTTGGGGAATCCACAAACAACAAATAAGCACAAAAATACAGACACAAAATTGTGCGCCTATCCATTGCACAGTTTGGCCTCCGTAATATTTTCAATTAAACTTGAGTTGCCAATCCGCGTTGATCAACTACTTGATTTCAAATACTGAAAAAAAGTGCTCGTATCAAGGCAAAGCCCTGAATATTCCGAATTCATTTTAAAATCTATGAAAAACGAATTCCAAAAAGAAAAAAAAATCATTTTTTTGTGTTTTTTTGAAATTCATCTCCCCACACGCTATGTTAAGTACAGTTGGATGTAAACTCAATTTGATTCGATTTCAAAGAAGGATTAAATCTGCACTCAGGCGTTATGTGCACGGGTTTATTATCCCGAATTAGCCTAACTGGCAACCTTCAAACTCACATAGCCCTAAAAATATATCTATGTGAAACACTTTTTTATATTTGAACTCAAGATAACAAAACGTTTCGACTGACCAAATCATTTTGTCAAAATTTGCTTTGTAAAATTTCGAATCTTTCGAAAAAACCATCGTTAGCACAAATATTCTGCCACTGTCTTCGAAAGTCGGAGAAAATAAGTCTAGTCGTATTCTGGTGAAGCCTTGAATGTTCATTTTTTTAAGATCAATACAGTAGCGTTCACTTTCAGATCTTTGGATAAAATTATCAGAATAAAATGAAAAAAAAAAATTGAAAATTCATCCTCACATCCTATGAAAAATAAATTGATACATTTTATTTATAGCAAAGTATGTTTTCTATTAAATAGCATGAATCAATGCAGTTTTTAGCAAAATTTAAGATGAATTAAATCTCCAACTACAATAATTAGTACGTATCGAGCAATGATTATTTCAAATTGACCAAATGGCAATATTAAAACCCTCATAACATTACAACAAGACTAATCGTGTCACGTCAAAATTCTGAATGTTCTGATTGCCATTTATTTGGTCTATAAAAGTTTTTGATTAATGAAGTTTTGACAAACTGTGAAAGTTAGGCTGATGATATCAAATTTAAAATTGATTCAACTAATGGATTTTTTTCTCATTTTTAGTAAGACTCCTACAATATAATTTAATCGATGGTTAACGCTTGAAACTGGATGCGGGTAGTGCTCCGTTTGGTTGGTTTTTTTCCTGATAAGTCTTGCTAGGATTTTTAAAAAAGCCCAAAAATACATAAAAGTAGTTCATCGCCTCAGTCATTGTTGAGTCATTGGCTGGAATTTGTCTAATTTTGATTTTGCAGAAGATAACAAATTCATCCAGTCTTGTCAATCAAAGAGTAGACGAAGAAAAGGTAGTTGTGTAAATTGACGCTGAGGTTTGAACTCGCGGGAAAGTTTTATTTTATTGCGGAAAAATGGGGCTAAAAACCTGATTTTGCAGCATTAATAAATAATTCAAGAAACTATTTACCATAAATAGAAAAACAGCGGATAAATTATACTTCTAAATATAGACAAAAAATCTGGCACTTTTCTAAATTATGCAAATTATGACTGAAATTATTCAATTAGTTTTAATATATTTAGACCTTCGTGATAAATCATTAAATTTGAAACTTGGAGTTGCTGGCAGTTGTCGAGTTAGGGTGAGAAATTTATAGTTTTACCGTTCAACTTCTGACTTTCGAAAAATGCAAGGCATGCAGTGCTCAGTGTTTTTTTATTCTGCTAGATTTTGACTCCCGTAATAACAATTTTAACAGAACTACACAAAAACAAGTTGAATGAGTTCATGTCTTCGCTAAAGTTTCTTTAAAAATTTCAGTAATAGGCATGTTATTTCCGAGCTCCTTTTAATCTGTTTCATTTGAACTTTTAGAAAACTAAACAGAATATCATAGTTTGGTAAATCTTATAATCAATTAAAAATTACATGGATATTTTTTATGGTTTCCACCGTAGCACAAAAAAATAGCAAACTGCTCGTATCAATGTGAGTACTTAAATCGTTGAATGCATCAATTTATTTGTATTGTAAAAAATTTTCTTGAGAGGAGATAAGAAATTGAAAAAAAAAATTATATCAATACCAAAAATAAAAAAAAATTTTCTTTGATTTTACTAAATTTATAAAAACCAAAAGCAATAATTTGAGGCAAAGCCATCAGTTTCTTTTAACTTCAAAACTGATACTTTTTAGCCATAACTGAATGATTATTTTGAGAAGAAAACTTCAAAATTAATTTTGTCTATGTTTTTGATTCCTCCCAACACGCAATTTAATTTACGAAGTGATTTACGAGTTTTTAGTAAAACTCAGTTAAAACTAATAATAGCATGCTGCATTTCCCTTGAAAAAAATCGGAACTTCGGGCGGAATATTTTGCGGTCTTTTGAAATAACGCTTTCGGTATTAAAGATAAACCACTATAAGCTGCACAACGTTTAGTTCAAATTGACACAATGGGTGACTTTCAAACACTTATATTTGTAAAGCAAAACTGCTCAAACTTCAGGGAAAACCCTGAAGAATCTGACTACTCCCCAAATCTGAGGAAAAAAATGGTAAAAAAGTGCATTTTTCAGTTTTGCCTTCTTTTCATCCCCATAAACGATGTATGAAAAAACAAAGGAATGCGTTTAGCGTCTCGTTTTGTATAAATAGGACCAAATTCAAAATTGCTTGCCTCAAATCAATTTGGAATGATTTATTTTGCCGCTTACGAGTGTTACAAAAATCAACATGACGCATGTTGTTGATTCCGAGTAGATAAAATTGCAATTTTGAAACTCTAAAAACTCCATCACTTTCTTGGAAAATTGAAAAAAACAAAACCGGAAGTTTCTGTCTTTCCTTTTAAGCTTAGCAAAAACTCGTCGAAAAATTGATAAAATAATTGAGATAACTTGATAACTTCGAAAATAAAATAATTTTTGTTCAATCTCAAAATTTTGACATACATTTTTTTCTTTTCCGACACATCATCAAAAAAATGTTGCATTTAATTTCTCGAATTGTATTAATTGGACCAAAAGGCTAGCTTCAATTCAATTTGGAATGAATCATTTTGTCGCTTGAGTGTTGAAAAATTAACGGAAGTAGCAATTACCAAACTCGAATTACCAAATTTTTTAAAAAAATAATGGCAAAAAAATACTTTCAAATTTGAGCTCAGCAAAACAATAAAATTCAGACAAAACTTTTTACAAAATTAGGAAAAAAAACTGTCAGAAAAATGATAAAATAATTTTTAAAAAAAGTTTAGAAAAAAGAAAAAAATTTTATTCAATTTTGATTTTTGCTTAATCTTATTTTTATCTTGGCTTTATTTTTATTCTTTTCCGACATGCTATTAATTATTGTTCCGACTTTCGATACAAAAGTAACGAAATATTTGTGCTCGGGGTGGGTTTTTTTTCTTCAGACAAAATTCGACTTTTTAACTAGCCATTTTTGACGGAATTTTTTTCTATCAATCGAAAGGTATTGTTGTCCTGAGCTCAAATTTGAAAAGATATTTCACCTGTGATCATTTTTTGTAAAGTTACGGGGGTTTAAAGATTGCCATTTTGGCCAATTTGGGATGATTAACACGCGATATATTTTGCGCTATTAACGTGTAAGCGGAGAGTTAATCCGTCTTAGAAATCGTTCCAAATTGGTTGAAAGAAGCTTATTTGCCATAATTGATTTGTTACAAGAAGCGAAATCTATCCTTTTGTACTTTATATGGCGTATGGGGGGATGATTTTCTTAAAAAAAAAAAAATTTAGAGTTTTTTTAATTTTTTTTTTCATTTTGTTTGATTACATTTGATTTTTTAATGTTTTTACTGCTCCATAAACCTTAAAAGGCAGTCGGAACATTCAGGGCTTCGCCCTGATACGAGCAGTTTTGTTACAATTTAAAATGACGCAATTAAGGTCTCGTATCGTAATAATACGGCCAAATTGCTTGCCTCACTTCAATTTCGAATGAATCATTTTGCCGCTAACATTTGTTGAAAAAACGTAGAATGACGCACGTTGTTGATTCCAAGTTGGCGGAAATGGCAATTAACGAACACTAAACATTTTGACAAAAGTTTATGGCAAAAAAGTACTTTCAAACTTGAGCTCAATAGAACAATTCTTTTCAAACAATTAATATAAACAATGGTTACCAAAAATAAATTTGTCAGAAAAATGATAAAATAATTGAAATAGTTTAAAAAATTGAATAAATTTTTAATCAATCTTGATGTTTTTGCTTTATTTTATTCTTTTCCGACACGCTATCTATTATTAAGTTTTAAAGCGACGCAATAAGGGTCTTGTATCGTATTAATAGGACCTAGTTGCTTGCCTCAGTTCAATTTGAAATGAATCATTTTGCCGCTAACGTGTGTTGAAAAAACCCAACATGACGCACGTTGATGTTTCCAAGTTGATAAAGAGCTATTTTGAAACTCTAAAAGTTTTGAAAAAAATTTAAAGCCAAAAGTTGTTTCAAATTTGAGCTCAGTAAAACCATATTTACAGACAATATGAAAAGGCTGTCAAAATCTTCGGTTTTAAGTTTAAAGTTCATTAGATTAAACACAATCCATAGCAAAGATTGTCCGTCACATGACCAAAAATTTACTGGCTAAAAACAGCCGATTCGGTGAAAAAAATTTGATGTAGATCCGCTGATAATTTTTTATTCTGACGGGTTTTATAGATAGTTTTTGTCGTCCTTTCCTTACCAATCTATTCCAAATTGAATGGGGAAAAAATGGTTTCGAGGCAAAATGCAAACAAAATTTTCTGACGACATGAGGGAGCGGTTTATCATTGATGTCTCCACTTTTCTTTGATAATTAGGCCTTGATGATAATTTTGTATATTTTATGACGCATGCTTGCAAATTCATTACCTTAACGCCAATTAATTTTCTTCAATAAAACTTTTAACCTGCTGGCAACCTTTTAAAAAAGTGGATTTTCTTTACATTGATTTTTTCATAACCTCGGTAAGTTGGATGATTGCCCATTTTATAATTCTCAGACACATAATCAAATCAAATCAAATTGAGTATATTGAAATCCAGGCCTAAGTATTTACACTATAACACAAACAATAATTCATTTTTAGTTTGAATAGATTTTTGTTTCGCGAAAACCTCTAAGTACAGGTGGTTTTAGACAAAGCAAGACAATTTTGAAGTATTGACTTTATTTTCTCTCCAATGTTTTAAACTGTTCTGTTGATCAAAACTGCTCTAAGTAGGGTAGCTTTCTTGGGTAGGTAGCAGTAAGTAAACAACCGCGCCTTCATACTTGTCATTAAATAGAAAAGTACTAAATTAACCAATTGAAATCGACACAAGAAAAGAATCGTACGAAATGAATAAATGTTAAGTTTTTATTTTGTACGGTTACTTGAAGGTTTGAAGTTCCATGAATAATAATCAATTATCATCAATTTTTATGGTTTTGTCTCCATAAAACTCTAAAATGATCGATTATAATGGATTACTGATTAATTATAGAACACATAAATTAGAAATCATGCACAATCCATTATGAATAAAAATGGTTTATAATGGTTTATATTTATGATAGTGGATTATAACAGATTTTCATGAGTAAGAGCATAGGTTTTCCAAAACTTTGAAAGTAAATGTTCAAAATTTGAACATTGTAATCGCTAAATAGTGTTGTACATTGGCAACAGCAAAAAGTAGTTTTTGTTTTATTCTTTTTTTCCTTATTGTCCCCTCCACCTAAAAACATCACACTATTCCTACTTCCTTCAGTTACCCCCACCTCCCCCTCCCCCTGCCTACCATATACCGCTTACTAACGTTTACCGTAAAAATATGTAACAAATATTGTTAACGTGAGCCCGTCCCCACGCAGACACACCTTCAACCACCCTGCAGACATTTACGCCCTCCCAAAACATTACGTGGGGGTGGGGTGTGTGGAGGGGGTAGGGTAGGCGGGGGGGGGGGGGGGTAAGAAGTGGGGGTATAAAGGCAAATGGGATGGGGTAGGTTTGTGTATCAATATGGGTGATGGGAGATGGGCGTGTTTAACTTGGGTGCTAAAAATGAGAAGAACTAGGTATTAAGTGTGAGATATACAGGCTTCTCAAAAATTAACAAAGTGGGAGCAAGTTTAGAAAATGATTAGGCTGTGAGTGATGCAGAAAAATCTGCACTTTGGCAGAAGTTTTGGAAGTAACTAATAGAGATTTTAATCCATTATAACTCAATATAATGTACATTAAATTGCTTATAATTGATTTAATTTTTGAAAAAAAAAAAAACGTTTATACTGGATTATAATCGAGTTAGTGGTCCCAGTAAGTCATTATAATCAATTATAATACCAAAATTTTTGACCTGAAAAATTGATTAAAATCGAGTATTATCCATGGAATTTCACTGCGGGTACTGTTTTTTCTCGTTTTGATTGGTTGGTTTAGTCTTCATCTAATGACTAACGAGCCTGACTAAGCGATCGTCTACTAACAAAACGCACTTCAGCTTCCTCGAACCAACCTTAACTAATTACATTTACGATCTGTCGCCATTATCTTACATGCTGTAGTCAGATGGCGTGAAATCCAATACTGGCTTAAGCTAACCAAACAAAAATAACGAAACTCGAAACTTTAAACGCTTTTTTTCGCAAATTGAGTTTATTTTAGAACAAAAAATGATAGTAAAAATTTTTCAGATTTGAATCAAGTAACTCAACATCTTCTCCACTTTTTTGTCCAGGGCCAGGATGTTAACATGATTCTGAGTTTGAAATTGTAGCCAATCACAAGCAAGCTACACGTAACGCTTAAAAAATTTTGTTCTAAATAAATCCTAGGGTTGAGGGTCTTACTTTGATCTATCTAAAGGGAATCTCAAATTGACCCTTACATTTTTGGAAAAATTAGAAGGCTATATGTTTTCCTAGCAAAAATATCTTTTGGCTCATTTTAAGTCAACTTCTTATGCAGCCGTTTTATCTCAAATCTTCAAATAAATGAATACTTTTTAGCCAAAAAAAATCAAATTGCCAAATTAAGTACCAATTTTTTATTTAAAAATTTTTTAAAAGAACGTTTTTCTCAAATATCTGGAGACTATCTGAAAAATAAATTCTTTTAAAAACCTTAATAGTTTTTATACAGATAACAACAACATTTTGTCTAATTTTAATCCAACTTGATAAGAAAGCGTTCAAGGTATTCAGTTTTGTTTATTTTCTCCTGACAGTTTAAATCAGCCCTGTGAAAATATCTTAATCAGGGGCGGATTTAGGGGGGGGGGGGGGCGGACGCCCTTTCCTCCTCAGGTATTCGACCCCCTGCCGACCCAAAGGGTCCCCCCTTTGATACTTTTTCAGAAATCCATTTTTGGCCGACCGACCCTAAAATTTTTCTAAAGCCGCCTTCGGCGCCAATATATACTAACTTTGAGGGGGAGCGCGCGCCAAAAAAAACGCGATTTTTTTGTCAAATTTTTTCAAAAAGTGCCCAAAACCGGCTTTTTGACTGTTTTTTCAAAAACTTGCTTGCGGCGCAGAAATTTTTGCCAAAATAGGGGCAAAACAGTGCTTTGGGAGAGCTCGAAAAATCAATTTGGTCGACCTAAAAAAAAAAAGGTCGTCAAAGTTTTCGAAAATTTTAAAATCCGCCCCCCCCCCCCTCGAGAAAATCCTAGAAAAGTGCATTCAAAAGTGCCGATAACAAAAAAATTAATCGAGTGCCAACTTTTAACAGTTTTGAGACGCTCATCCCTCCCTAATACCCCCCCCCCCCCCCTCCCCCCCCTCCCCTCCCCCTATACTGAGAGATACTTAGAACTGAGAGTAAAAAATGGCCGAATCGAAATAATGGTGTACTAAGCGCTAGTATGTGAGACAAGAGACAGAGGACAAAAGACAGAGTCAAAAATAAAGTTGATTCTTACTCGAAATGAGTTCTTTCACTCTTTGTCTTTCATTAACGGTAATCGTGAAGAAATTTTTGATTTCGCCTTTACATCTAAGGAAAGGCCGCCGCCCATATTGAGTTTCCCTCGAAAACATTTAAATATTAAGTTTTATTTAAAAAGTAAATTATATCCGCTGTTGATTTTTTCCGCCATCTTAAAATAAATCTGGCCTAAATTTAGGTATAATTTATTGATATTTTGAGCTTTGTGTCTGAAAAAAAATTGACAGATGCTTTCATATTAGTTTTCCAGGAAGTACAAATCTATAAGTTAAAGACAAACCATCAGACTTTCAGCTAGTTGCGTCACGCTTTTGGGGTAAAAAATATCTTTGATCCAAATAAATCGACTGTATTCGAAAACAAAACACAGTTTTAATTTGATTTGCTATTGATTTTCTTAGCATTTCCATTGGCACGACTCATTTATTGATCGGCTGGTAATAGTCATAATAACATCATCGTGATCAAACGACAGTTAAAAAGAAAGTCATATTTTGAGTTGAGTAATTGCAGTTCACACCTTTTCATCGTGAAACTAGAAAGCATTTCAGCCACAAAAATCATGACCAATCTGAAGAACTCCAGAATGGGACTAAACAGGAAAGCGAGAGTGAACAGGTCAAAAGTAGACAAGGCTTCTGCGTGGTGTGTCGCAATTGTGCTCTGGGTTTTGTGCTCTTCGGCTGCTCAGGTGGGAGAAATGAAGGAACTAAATGACTCTGTCTGTTCAAATGACGACTACTGGGGGAACATCGATGAAAACCCGAAAACCTTCATGGGTCAGTTAAGTTATAAACATTTTTGGAGTGATTGGAACTTTATCAAACAAAACCTGGGCAATTTCTAACATAGCTAATGTAAGCCATTTAGCTCTAGAGATATCTGATCGTTCGACTAGGAGTTACTAATTGATCTCTGCTTGTTATAGTAAAAATCTAAGCTCAAATATATTTTTTCTAAGTCATCAAATGGAAATTTGAGCTATATAAATTTCATGTTTTCAGCTTGCATACAGAATGTATTTAAGTTTAAGACATGAAGTTTATATAGCTCAAATCTCTTTTTGATAAGCTGCAAACACATTTTTTTGTTTCAATGTTTAATGCACATTGCAGCGCAAATGTTCGATGCAAATGTCACAAAAAATTGTATTTTTTTGGAAAGGTTTTCAAGCGGGGTTTTTGTGTTATGCAGAAGCGTATGACGAAATTATGAATTCGGATGAGGAGATCACAGAGAACTGCGCGGACGTAGTGGACACAGGGTGCAAAACAAAACAGAAGAGCCTCAACAACGCAAACGCATGCATTAATTGTCCTCTAAACCACACAGGTGAGAGAACTTAAGCCATACATATAAGGAGGAAGACAGCTTTTTCAAATATTGTAAGCAGGGGCCTCAGATTTGAGCGTGTAGGGGAGGGGGGCAGATGGGATCGCTAAGGGAATTTAAGCAGAATAAAGACACAAGCAAGCTTTGACTCCCAGACCCGCACTGACAAAAATGGATCAAAATTTGATTTTAGCGTGAAAAAAGAATGTAGAACAAATTGAGATCGATTTTAGCATGAAAATTTATAAAGATTAAATAGAAGAGGAAAAAATTAATTTTATCAAAATAAAAAATCATTTCAAATTGATCTTAAGTCCCAGCTAAAAAAAATTGACCTAAATTGATTTTAAGTCGACTCGAATTCTTTTTTGTCCAGTATTTAGTTGTTTTTTTTCTGGGGGTTTAAAACGGGTTTAAATCAATTTAAATCGATTGCTTTTTCGAGTTTTTCGATTTCTTACGTTTTGGGTTTGTGTTGCAATTATTCAGTGCCAATTATTTTTAGTTTTACATCCATAGCGTCTGGTAGCATTTAGCACAGGGGCGGATTTAGGGGGGGGGGGACGCCCCCCCCTCAGGGATTCGACCCCCTGCCGACCCAAAGGGTCCCCCCTTTGATACTTTTTCAGAAATCCATTTTTGGCGGATCGACCCTAAAATTTTTCTAAAGGCGCCTTCGGCGCCAATATATACTAACTTTGAGGGGGAGCGCGCGCCAAAAAAAATGCGATTTTTTTGTCAAAATTTTTCAAAAATTGCCCAAAAACGGCTTTTTTGACTGTTTTTTAAAAAATTTGCCTGCGGCGCAGAAAATTTTGCCAAAATAGGGGCAAAGCAGTGCTCTGGGAGAGCTCGAAAAATCAATTTGGTCGACCTAAAAAAAAAAAAAAAAAGGTCAAAATTTTTCGAAAATCCGCCCCCCCCTCGAGAAAATCCTAGATCCGCCCCTGATTTAGCATAATAATAAACCAAATATTTTTTAAAATACAAATTTCATTCCAGTTTGGAATAATTTGAATTGCTCGCTGATTTATATTGACCATTTTCTTGATTTGTTATATAAAGGATATGCTGAAATTGATTTCAAATTGATTTTTTGAACAATAAAATTGATCTGCTCATAAGTCTTTTTAAAGGGCTTTAAATGGCTTTCAGTAACATGTGGACGGATTTAAGTAAGATGTAGATGGTTTTAATTGAGTCCATATCAATAGATTCAAGTAGATTTCTTAAACAAAAAACTGATAAACATTTTTCAATGAAAATCATTTTAAATCCGTTTCAGTTTGTCTTTCCAGAAACACTATCGTACAAAGAAGATTTAACCAAGGGAAGTACTTACAGATCTTTACGGAGTTTAAAGCAACAGTATCAATGTATAAGTATAGCTATGGGCAGGTAAGTTGTATCTTTTTTGCGAAAAAAAAGATATCTCAAAGAATTTTTGTATGGTTTCAATTGTGTCATCGTAGTAAATTCCCTTTAACCCAGGTTTCTTTTCCGAGAAAACTAAGAGAAGTACTTTCTGGGTCGAGAAAAGCTAGTCCTCAAACTCACTTTTTCAAATTATCACTGTATTAATGTTGCCCAATTTATTTAAACTTACTTTTACTTTAAGTGAGATTGTCTTATTGAATTACAGAAACCAAATCTTGAAATAACGATACCATCAAAATTTTGAAAATAACAAATACAGTAGAAAAAAGTTTGTTAGTTGTTCTCAGCGATAGGTTTTGTGTTCATACCAGTTTGTGCTTCCTTCAGAGCCACTTGCATTTTTCCATCAAATTGGGTGGTTTTTGATATTTGTTAGTGTCCATGATAATAATTCTTAAATAGGAGATTCAAAAAAGTTTTTCCTTTGGCATCGAAAAACCCTAGTCATCTTCAAATTTGATTTATTGAATTTATTAATAAAAAGGATGATTTATGAATTAAAAATTATTTTTCAAGTTTTTTAAATCTGATCTTTCTAAACAGTTTTGAACTTGAAAATAACCATCAGAAAAATGTCTTAAAAGTTTTTTTCAAAAAAAGGCGGATTTTCAGAAAACAGTTTCGAACCCTTTGTTGACCTTCAATAAGGTTTGTTTGATTGATTATCCGAGGTCTATTAAATTAGTCTTAAGACTGCCGAAAAAGTCTTAACTGCAAGCCAATGTTTAAAAAAAAACAAGAAATAAAACGCTAGTTCCTTCGCTTATAAGCCAGCGTCTTTGAATTCTCTTTGTCTTAACCCAGTCTCATTAAACTCCAGAAATTGGCAACCTCAGTACATTTTCACTTTTTTAAGTATCAATTGTTAGAATCAGAATCCTCTTTAAATGGTTCGGTACCATATCGTCCAACTTCTAGCGTATAACTAATGCGACCGGTATGATTCAATCAATTAACCAAAAAAAAACAATTGTTATGATTTTATATGCCAATTACATTTTAAGATTTTTTAAAGTTAAATTTTATATTCGTGGCTTAATCTTACTAGTTTTTGTTGTCTTTGGGAGATGCTTCAAGTAGGGTTTCAGCGTAAAGCAGTATAGTTTAAAATGAAAGTCGCACTAGTCCCTTGTAAGTCTTTTCTGTTTTGAATGCGTCAATGAATTATATATCAATACCTAATCGAAATGCAATTTTTTTTGAGTGATTAAAGGCATCAAAATTAAATTAAGGCTTCTTTGGACTCAACGAGTATATTAATAGAATACTACTATGGTTCGAAAAAAATTTATTGGTATTAAAAAGGGTTAAAATGTTGGGGGTTATCTTGTTACGGTGTTACGGTGTTATAAAATAGGAGGTCTAAACATAGGGGGTTAAATAACTTAGAGTTAATTAACGTGGGGTATAAGAATGGGACATCAAATTGCTTTTTTTGAACACTGAATTTGTTATTAAAAATTGGTAAAAGTTGGTTGTCGTTTTAAAATGTATCTGCAAGTTTCTTCCACAGCGGTACAAGGACTAACATAACAAATTAGAAGGTGATAGTTTTTTTGGTCAAGATCTTCTTTCTTTAGCCGATGAGAATTAAGTATATTGAACAAGGGTGATTTACTGCCTAATTATGCCGGTTTAAAATTAGAGCGGTTGACTTTCTACATGGTTAGTTTATGGGGAGATTCTGAACATTTTTTAGTATGCGACTGCAAAAAATGTGTGGTGAGGGATTATGATTGCACTCTGAAAACTGGTGTGTGTCGACCAAAACTAATTCCTTATGACATCATCAAAAAATGCAATCAAGACAGCTGTGAGAACGGAGGCCCTGCGGTCGTAATCATTCCGACTGTGTTGTCAGTGGGTTGCTACTGCCATACGGAAGATATGGACAATCAGACTACCAAAATTGACCAAGAAGAACAAAAACAACATCTAGCACCCAAGAAACGTGCATTTTACAGAAGAGCTCTCAATAGAAACTGAGACACTCGCGACACAACGCCATCTGTACCTTGCTACTTTAAGACAAACCAACAAGCAAACACACGAAAAAGCCAACACACCAACGACAAACTTAATTTTTCTTTCATATTTAACACCGCCTGAAACGGCCGAACTTTCAAATCTACTTCTGAGATTAAGTAGAAAAAAATTCTCCGGAAAAAGCTGGATATGGCTGAAAAATGTATACCAAAGGTAGTGACATAACTGAAGTCGATCTGAAATAGAGTTCGATTGATTTGATGTGATTAGTTTGATCATTACATATCCATAGTTTCAAATTACATAATCGTGTCACTTATTTGTCATCAAAACTAACTGAAGTTGCAGGTACAATAATAATTCACCAGCCTGTAATTTAATTATTTGGAAAACTCCTTTGACTTCCGAAGCTGAGATCACGCTCGTTTTCTGAGATTAATCTGAAAGCATTTTTAGAACAAAGTTATACAAAAACAAAAAAATGCTGGAATGAGGGGTTTGAAAAATGTTGACGCGAGATTTTTTTTAGATCAAAAAGCCATTTTGTGTGTTTTGAGCTCCGCTGAAATCCTTAATAGATGGTATTTGGCAAAATTTTCTGAATTTTTTTTCGTTTTTGAGCATACATTGTGAATTGCAGTTTTCGTGAGTTTCGCCGTAACCCTAAAAACTAGTTTACAGTGGCATGGAAGGCGGCTTCCGAAATTTTTAGGGTTATCAACAAGAAACGGCTGTCATAAAATAGTATCAAAAAAGGATCCTTTGGGAAAACTTGGCAGTCAGTACTTTGACGGGGGTGGGGGAGACGGAGTGCGCTGTCGCATCTTTCCTCCGCCTCTTCAGCTCGCAACTCAGAGTGAGAACTCTTGAAATTATTCCAAGAAGATTACGGCTTTGAGGTGACGACTACTAAGACCGCTGCGCTTGTGTTTGAGATAACAGCGCGCAAGTGCTTGCATTAAAAGAAGTTGCTGAGCGATGATCTGAATTTCCTCTTTTTTCATTTGAAGAAATGTCTCGGTTATAAAAATTCAAAATCAATTTACATTTGTTTCAAAAATCTAAGCTGCCGCAATTTAAAATGAAACAAGATTGCTCGTATCAGGGCTCCCTGAATATTCCGACTGCCTTTTAAGTTTTATGGAGCAGTAATAACCTAAAAAATAAAGTGAAATTTTTTTTCTCTAAATTTTGATTTTTTTATGAAAATCATCCCCCCACACGCCATATAAAGAACAAAAGGATAGATTTCGCTCCTTGTAACAAATCAATTACAGCAAATAAGAATCTTTCAACCAATTTAGAACAATTTCTAAGACGGTGAATTTAAGCCAGAGGTAGCTTTCTCATAGAGTAATTTCAGATGAGGTACCCCGTTTCTTCGTCACGCTAATCATATTTTAGGCCGGAGAGATTCGTGCAACTTCCTATTCTAATACCAATATTAATCATACTCTTATATCTCCTAGTCTCAATAGATCTAGCGTATACTGGTAATTGCGGGTTAGGTTTATGGAACTTGTCCAAAGGAGAACAACTGTCTTCTAAAATTTATTTAAATTATTCTGGTGCTGAAACTACAAGTGGTTTCAGCACTACAAACAATTGTCAGCGTTAATTATGGAATATGATTGGTTAGTTAGTAACATTTTATAGGGATAGTTTTATCAATAATGTAAAATTAGAACTGGTTCCACCCATCCGGAGTTGAGAGGTTTAATTTTTAATTTGTTCATTGTAGTGAAGGACGGTTGGAGAGATTTCTTATTTTTCGGAGTTTTTTTTCTTTTGAATAGTTGGAGCAGTGACCTCGAGAAGAGAGGAGAGATTTAGTTGCTACGTAGAAAGGAGAACAGTTGTTCGTGTTCCAGAAGTGGGTCTCGTTTGATCGTGGGTCGTCTTGAGTGATTGTGTCAAGGTTCTAGATTGATGCAATGATGTGTTGATTGCGTATAGCTTGGAGCAAAACTACGTGCAATATCTGTGTGAAGGGCCAAGTGACTAGGATCGGTATGTGAGATCAACATCGAGTTGGCCATTGGTCTTTTTCAATGATTTCCTTTGCTGCGAGGTTGAGTTCATATTTTAAATCCTGTTAGGGTTGTGACTACGGCAACAAACCAATAGATTTGCCATTCCAGAGTTTCAATGTCATCGAGTTTTCATCTTCTGAATAGTGTGGATGATTTATTATGAATTGTTTGTTTGATGGAATGCTGTTTTGTTGAAAAAATGGGCAGTTTTCACAGCGGTCTGCTGTAGTTTTTTGTTGTTCATTAAAGAAAACGGATTGGGGAGCTGGTAGTGGTATTTTTTTTAAATTTTGTTCTTGTAATTGATTTTGATGACGTGTTGTGTGAGGGGGTTTTGTTATTGCTCTATTTATTTTATTTTTTGCGAAAAAATTATAAATGTGATTTGCGAAATTGTTCCTTTTGATACTTTTGTGTGTTTGATAGCCGTGACGTGGTTATTGATCGTCATGTTTGATAATCCATTTGTGAACGTTTTGGAACAACATATGGTTTTATTTTTGATTGAATAGCTGTTTGTGGAAATGGAGTATTCTTATTGTATGGTGCCGTAAGTGTTGGTTTAATAAGAGAAAAACTCTGTTGTGTTGTTGTAGGTTTTTTTCAACTGTTTCTTTGTTTGCAAAACGTGATGGGGTTTAAATAGCTTGCTGTGTAAGACTTCTTTTTCTATTTGGGGATTCTTGTGTAATTATAAATGTTGATCTCAAACTATTCTTTCCTGTTCATTCGTTAACCAATGTGTTATAATTTAAGGGTGTTGCATCAATAGTGAGTGGAGTAACTATTAAATAGTTTTTGTGTACAGAAATTATGGCAATTGTTGCTCTCGAAATATCAGTGGTGATGCTGACAAACAAAAAATGAGATCATTCAGGGTCCCAAATAAAATTTGTTCGATCTGCTAGAATAGTTCCATTGTCTGAGATTTGAGGTCGATTTTGTCAAGCTTAGAGCGAGACTACGTGCTAGATAAAGGTCGACTTTTCTTTGTGAGATCAACATCGAGTTAGCCATTGGTCTTTTTCAAGGGTTTCCTCCGCTGCGAGGTTGAGTCCAAACTTTAAGTCCTGTGAGGGTTGTGACTACGGCAATAAACCAATAGATTTGCCATTCCAGAGTTTCAATGTCATGGAGTTTTCATCTTCTGAGTAGTTTGATTTCTTGTGATTTGTTCGATGGAATTCTGTTTTGTCGAAAAATTGGGTAAATTTCACTGCGGTCTGCTGTAGTTTTTTTGTTAATCATTAGAAAAAACGGACTGTTAATCATTAGAAAAAAACTTTGTTTATTGTAATTTTGTTCCTGTAATTGATTTTGATGACGCGTTGCGTAAGAGGGTTTTGTTAATGCTCTATTTGAATTATTGTTTGCAAAAAAATCGTGGTTGTGGTTTGCAAATTTCTTCCTATTTCGATACTTTTACTTGTTTGACTGTCGTGACGTGGTTATTGGTCGTCAGGTTTGATAATCCATTTGTGAACATTTTGAGGTTCAAATAGCTTGCTGTGTAAGATTCCCAGTTCCACTCGGGGTTTCTTGTGTATTTATAAACGTTGAGTTCAAACTATTTTTTCCTGTTCTATCGTTAGGCAATGTGTTATAATTTAAGGGTGTTGCATCAATAGTGAGTGGAGTAACTATTAAATAGTTTTTGTGTACAGAAAAAGTGGCAATTGTTGCTCTCGAAATATCAGTGGTGATGCTGACAAACAATATATGAGATCATTCAGGGCCCCAAACATAATCTGTTCGATCTGCTAGAATAATTCCATCGTCTGAGATTTGAGGTCGAAAATTCTGTCTTGATTTTGAAATGAAATCTAAATTGTGAACAACGTAGTCTATTATGAACCATGCTAGAATTCGTTATAGATCATGTTTCACATTGTGTAATGTTTCTTTGTTAGTGAGTGTTTCACGAATTGTATTTAGAAATTGTGAGAAAAAGTTAAATTCTTGTGTTACAGTTGAGCTGGTGATTCACTTTATGTTTCTTTTTGTTCTAATATAGATATATAACTATAAGTAATGGAGAAAACATCGTTTGTAAAGATTTTATTTGCTCCTTGTGAATTTTGATGTTGTATATTCTATATATATATTCTGTAAAAATTTTTGAGAAGGCCGAATCTATGTCATTTGTGTGTATTTGATGTAGTGTTTGATTTGTTTGTGATGGCAAGATTTCAATAAAAAATATTCCGTAACATGAATTTCTCTTACAGATGCTTCTCCAATATTGGTCAAGTACTTGTCTTCTATTTCTGACTTCGGGAAATTCCTGTTTACATTGGCTATTTCCTCTTTCAAATAACTTTGCAATTAAATCATGACAAAATTGTACCTGTCCTCTAACAGGATCACTTTGTGGATGGATGACAAAGGGAAGTATAGAATCGTCGTCAAAACTTTTGTCTGTTTTTGTCGTATTGAGTAAATTTATATATTGTAGTACTCTTAATGTGTAATTTTCAATATGTCCTTTCGGTTGATTCCAATAATATACTCGTACTAGCTTACGAACATATGATTTTTTATTCTACTTTTACCTTTTGTCGATGATGGTGTTGTGGAAATTTTGTTCGTTTTTTGGGTTGTTTTTATGTAATGAGTCTTTTAGGTCCTGTAGTTCTTGTATTGTAGTTGTATCTAATTCCGTAACTTCGTAACGTATTTTTGAATATCTTCAGTTTATAAATTATTTTTGTTTTGCAGTTTTTACCTTTTTCCGTGTTTGTCTTTTCGATCTAGTATATCCTTTCAATTGTATATGTGGTGTAATTTCGAAATCGTATCTTTCGCTCGGAATTAAACATTTTTGAAGTATTATTGTTTGTTTAATACCTAAAAATTATCTCTTGACATAAGAATTAGGATGAAAGATGCGAAATTCAGGGGCTAGAATTTTGTTTCTTAAACTGTTAGTTCTTACGTTTTGCGGGTTGTCCTAATCTTGTGGCATAGATTGTCGAAGTTGACGGGTTGGAGAGAGAGTATATCAGATCGTTAGAATGATGTTTACATTCTCGTGAAGAAAATTTGGGAAAGTTTACTGAATCCTACTTAGGGTTTGATTTGTGATCAAGGGTTGGAGAATAGTAAATCAGTTCCCATGGATCAGGTATCACTAGAACGCAAGTAGATTGTTAGATACCATTTTAAAACTTACTAAAATTATGGTGGTTTTAGCCTGGTTCAGCTAAGAGGAAGGGCTCAAAGAAGAATGAGCAACCGAAGTTTTTTACTGTTTATCCTAACTGTAATGGTTAGTTTTCAAAATTTTTCTATCAGTCCTGGGTCTTTGATAAGGGTTGGAGAGTGAATCGACGTTTGAGGTCGTTTTACACTTTTATTTATGAGGTGGGGAAAACAAAATTGTTCTGATTCATCCAAGGCGATCCTTGATGATCTTATAATTTAACTGAAATAAAATTTTTAGTTCCTGGAGCTCTTGTATTGTAGTTGTATCTGATTCCGAAACATCGTAACGTGTTTTTGAATATCTTTGTTTTATAATTATATTCCTTTTGCTGTTATAGCCTTTTTCCGTGTTTGACTTTTTGATCTAGGATATCCTTTTATTTGTCTATGTGCTGTATTTTCAAGATTGTAATTTTTGTTTAGAGTTAAACAATTTTGAAATACTATGGTTTGTTTACTACCTAAATTATCTCTTGACATAAGGTCTAGGATGAAAGATGCGAAATCCAGGGGCTAGAATTTTGTTTCTTAAACTGTTAGTTCTTACGTTTTGTGGGTAGTCCTAATCTTGGGGCATAGATTGTCGAGGTTGACGGGTTGGAGAGAGAGAGTATATCAGATCGTTAGCATGATGTTTACTTTCTCGTGACTAAAATTTAATTTGTGAAAGTTTACTCAATCTTACTTAGGGTTTTGATTTGTGATCAAGGGTTGGAGAATAGTAAATCAATTCCCAAGGTTCAAGTAAAATCAGATTGCAAGTAAATTGTTAGATACTATTTTAAATTTACTAAAATTATGGTGGTTTTAGCCTGGCTCAGCTAAGAGGAAGGGCTCAAAGAAGGATGAGTAACCAAAGTTCTTCACTGTTTATCCTAATTGTAATGGTTAGTTTTCTAAATTCCTCTATCAGTCCTGGATCTTCGATAAGGGTTGGAGAGTGAATCGACGTTTGAGGTCGTTAGACACTTTTATTTATGAGGTAGGGAAAACAAAATTGTTCTGATTGATCCAAGGGAAGCCTTGATGATCATATAAATGAAAGAAATAAACTTTTAAATTAAATTTAAATTTAAAGATCCGAAGAAACGTTGATGGATGATCTGTTTCAGATTATCAAAAAGCAAGAATATGCTTGATAATTAGTTACATACAAAACTCAATTTAAAGAAAATTTTTAGGTTTAAAAATTTGTTTAAGTGTAATGACTTATTTGAAATTAGTTTTTGAATAAATTTAGTTATGTTTTTGGTGAGGAAGTGAGGATGAAGAAACAAACGAGTTCTCGAGGAGCAAGAAAAATTCTCTTATAATTTTTTTTATAATTAATATAATTTCAGTTACTAACTAATTCTTGTATTGTTTTTCAAAAAAAATTATTTTACAAAGGTTTTCAAAAATGAAGTATTGATGAAACAAACGACTTGTGTTCTTTTTATCAATCGTCATTATTGTTATATAAAATAGCTCTAAAGCATCAAGAAGATTTTTGAAGAAGTTAAATGATTCTTCAAGTAAAATTATTTCCAAGCCAAGGAATGAAAATCTAAATTTACTGCATTGAGGATTCTGAAGACATATACTTTTTGCGGTTTGCGCCGTACTATCGTGTAGTATTTGGTCCTTCGTTCAATCGATGTTCACTACGTGATCTAGGTTTTCGTTCAAAACCTGATATTTCTCGTATTGTTTGAAAGATTGGCGTAGATTCATAGGGACATATCTAGTAAATTGTCTATTCCATCTATCATTTTGCAATTTTGCAACTTTGGTCTTCTTTTTAATTCTAATTTGCTAAATCTGGGCTACTTAGGCCTTGCTCCAGACTTTTGTCGCACCAGATGAGTTTAGGCCAGAGGATGCTTTCTCAAAGAGTAATTTCAGATGAGGTACACCGTCTTTTCGTCACGATATCTTTTTTCAGCCGGATAGATTCGTGCATTTTCTTAGTCTAATACCAACCTTAATCTTACTCTTACATCTCCTAGTCTCAATAGATCTAGTGTATAGTGGTGTTTGCGGGTTAGCTTTATGACACTTGTCCAAAGGAAAACAACTGTCTTCTGAAAAAATTATTCAAAATGTTTTGGTGCTGAAAAAGCAGAATTAAAAATAATTGTCATTGCTAGTTATGGAACATGATTGGTTAGTAAGTAATAGTTTATAGGGATAGTTTCATCAATAAAATACTTGGTTATAAATACTAGCTTAGAACCGGTTCCAACGGATTAAAGCTCCGCTTACAATTTAATGGCGCGAGATAAATCGCGCGTTAATTGTCCCAAATTGGCCAAACTGTCAATGTTTAAACCGCCACAACCTTACAAAAAAAGATCACAGCTGAAATATCTTTTCAAATTTAAGCGCAGGACAACAATACTTTTTGAATGATTTAAAAAGGTTCCGTCAAAAATGGCTAGTTAAAAAGTCGAAATTTGTCTGAAGAAAAAAACCTACCCCGAGCACAAATATTCCGTTACTTTCGTATCGAAAGTCGGAACAAAAATATACAAGACGCACAGGTCGTTACATTATTAAGTACTCATTGTTGATCTTGTGTGATTTTAGAAGCAGTGTGAACCAATTGACTTCGCCTTATTTAGGGCAAAAACTTCTATGCCATGTTCTATCAGTTGAAATAATCTTATCTGAGAAATTGAATCTGGCTAGCTTTCTCAAAATCTTCATTACTTTTTCAGTTTTCTATAAGTAAAGTGATTTTTAATTGTTCGCCTTTCTTTTTAAAACAAGGTATCCTTTTTTCCATTTGAGTTTTGATAATTTCAAGAAATCTGTAAATTCATTACCTTAAGTATGTCTAGCTCTTTGTTAACGCTCTCCAAGAAAAACCGCGATTGATTTTATTTTCAAAAAACATTTTGCTTCTCATAAAATACTTCTCTAACTCAATGAACCTCTATAAACCATAGATAAACTATAGAATAAACTCTATAGTTCAATTATACGACCTTGTTTATGAGCCAGAGGCATCAAAAAGCTTCTATAGCTGAAATTTCATAGTAAAAAGACTGAACAGAGAATAAATTGGAAATTTGGAACATATATTTTTATCGGCGCAGATCTATTTTTCCTAATTAAATGTAAAATTATGAAAAGTTAGAGTGTATGACTCATACCAGATTCCCTCAACAACAATGAGAAAAGGCTGTGAAAGAATATTTCAGTCTTTTTTTTGACTCACTGAAATCACCGCTCGTACAAAGTCATGAAGGCATCAAAAACACAGCAGCGATAAAATTTAAAAGAGACTTTACTGAATAATCGTAGAAACTCCGATTACTCAGACATGTTTGGTGCAAGAGTTTAAGCCGAGTTGATCTCATTTTAAAACGCAGCACTCTATCTATCTATATATCTATCAATCTATCTATCTATCTATCTAACTATCTATCTATCTTTCTATCTATCTATCTATATATCTATCAATCTATCTATCTATCTATCTATCTATCTATCTATCTATCTATCTATCTATCTATCTATCAATCAATCTATCTATCTATCTATCTATCTATCTATCTATCTATCTATCTATCTATCTATCTATCTATCTATCTATCTATCTATCTATCTATCTATCAATCTATCAATCTATCTATTAATTTATCAATCGATCTATCTATCTATCTATCTATCTATCTATCTATCTATCTATCTATCTATCTATCTATCTATCTATCAACCTATTAATCTATTTATTATTTTATCAATCTATCTACCTATCTATCTATCTATCTATCTATCTATATATCTATCTATCTATCTATCTATCTATCTATCTATCTATCTATCTATCTATCTATCTATCTATCTATCTATCTATCTATCTATCTATCTATCTATCTATCTATCTATCTATCTATCTATCTATCTATCTACCTATCTATCTATCTAACTATCTATCTATCTATCTATCTATCTATCTATCTATCTATCTATCTATCTATCTATCTATCTATTTATCTATCTATCTATCTATCTATCTATCTATCTATCTATCTATCTATCAATCTATCTATCTATCTATCTATCTATCTATCTATCTATCTATCTATCTATCTATCTATATATCTATCTATCTATCAATCTATCTATCTATCTATCTATCTATCTATCTATCTCCAAGTGGTTAATCAGGTTTAATCATCAATAGATAGATAGATAGATAGATAAATAGATTGATAAAATGAGAGATAGATTGATAGATTGATAAATAGATAGATAGATAGATAGATAGATATATAGATAGATGAATAGATAGACAGATAGATAGATAGATAGATAGATAGATAGATAGATTGTTAGATATATAATTAGATAAATAGATAGATAGATAGATAGATAGATAGATGGATAGATAGATAGATAGATAGATAGATATATAGATAGATAGATAGATAGATAGATAGATAGATAGATAGATAGATTGATAGATAGATAGATAGATAGATAGATAGATAGATAAATAGATAGATAGATAGATAGATAGATAGATAGATAGATAGTTAGATAGATAGATAGGTAGATAGATAGATAGATAGATAGATAGATAGATAGATAGATAGATAGGTAGATTGATAAAATAATAAATAGATTAATAGGTTGATAGATAGATAGATAGATAGATAGATAGATAGATAGATCGATTGATAAATTAATAGATAGATTGATAGATTGATAGATAGATAGATAGATAGATAGATAGATAGATAGATAGATTGATTGATAGATAGATTTTTAATTGTTCGCCTTTCTTTTTAAAACAAGGTATCCTTTTTTCCATTTGAGTTTTGATAA